>NC_140253.1:15525041-15532541 GCF_949987555.1 Borostomias antarcticus
GTTTGTTGGTTTGTTTGTGGAGAGCCAGCGTGGAGAGGTGAAGGAGGGGTTGTTTGTTGGTTTGTGGAGAGCCAGCGTGGAGAGGTGAAGGAGGGGTTGTTTGTTGGTTTGTTTGTGGAGAGCCAGCGTGGAGAGGTGAAGGAGGGGTTGTTTGTTGGTTTGTTGTGGAGAGCCAGCGTGGAGAGGTGAAGGAGGGGTTGTTTGTTGGTTTGTTTGTGGAGAGCCAGCGTGGAGAGGTGAAGGAGGGGTTTGTTGTTGCTCCTCTTCCTGGACTGGCCAGATGTTTTTGATGTCAGAAGACTGTCTAAACGTGAACTAGGTGGGCTGGGATTTCAAAACGGTCCTGAGAATCAGGTATGAAGTTGTCAGACGGCCTGTCAGACCTGGACAAGCTGGAGACTGACCACAAACCTTCCTTTAAGAGAGAGAGAGTGTGTGTGTATGTATACAGTCTGTGTTTGTGTGTCCACTGTGTGTGTGTGTGTGTGTGTGTGTGTGTGTGTTTGTGTGTGTGTATGTGTCCGCGTGTGTATGTATACAGTATGTGTGTGTATGTGTCCACTGTGTGTGTGTGTGTGTGTGTGTGTGTGTGTGTGTGTGTGTGTGTGCGCGCGCGTGTCCCTCACCTGTCAAAAGAGCGGAAGTGGCGTGCCTGATCCGTGGCGGCGTCCCCCGCGGCGCCCAGGAAGGCGGGGGGCAGGGTTAGCTCCGCCCCCCCGGGGTCCGCCCCCGCGCCCACCAGGCTGCGCAGAATGTCCTTCACGTTCTTCCCCCCCGGGCCGCGCCTCACCTCGGAGGACAGGGCGGACAGCGCCTCGGAGATGGCGTCCGGGCCCAGGGCGGCGGCGGGCTCGTCCGAGTGGCGGCGGAGGGGCAGGCCGTTCTCCCAGGTCCACGGCGCCGTCTGGGGGGGGCACAGGGAGGGGCTGGTTAACGCCGGAGCTCCCCGCCCACCTCTCATATCTCAGTATAGATAGTGAGCTGTGTGATACTGTAAGGGGGGGGGGGGGGGCACTGTACATGTGCTGCTGTGAATGTTTTGTTCTATTTATGTATTTTATGTGTATATGTTGCTAGGCCACGACCCTTCTATGCCCAAGACAAATTTGTCCCTTGAGAGACAAATAAATTCCTCTAATGTAATCTCTAATGTAACCTCTAATGTAATCTTCTAATCTAGTCTTAATCCTGCAGCCCCATCAGCTGGACGATCAGGTGAGTTTATGACTCTTTCTATTGTTCCCGTTGGGGTTCAGGTGAGTGCAGGGTTCAGGTCAGTGTTCAGGTCAGTGTTCAGGTCAGTGCAGGGTTCAGGTCAGTGAAGGGTTCAGATCAGTGCAGGGTTCAGGTCAGTGTTCAGGTCAGTGTTCAGGTCAGTGCAGGGTTCAGGTCAGTGTAGGGTTCAGGTCAGTGCAGGGTTCAGGTGAGTGCAGGGTTCAGGTCAGGGTTCAGGTCAGTGTAGGGTTCAGGTCAGTGCAGGGTTCAGGTCAGTGCAGGGTTCAGGTCAGTGCAGGGTTCAGGTCAGGGTTCAGGTCAGTGCAGGGTTCAGGTCAGTGCAGGGTTCAGGTCAGTGCAGGGTTCAGGTCAGTGCAGGGTTCAGGTCAGGGTTCAGGTCAGTGCAGGGTTCAGGTCAGTACAGGGTTCAGGTCAGTGCAGGGTTCAGGTCAGGGTTCAGGTCAGTGCAGGGTTCAGGTCAGTGCAGGGTTCAGGTCAGGGTTCAGGTCAGGGTTCAGGTCAGTGTAGGGTTCAGGTCAGTACAGGGTTCAGGTCAGTGCAGGGTTCAGGTCAGGGTTCAGGTCAGGGTTCAGGTCAGTGTAGGGTTCAGGTCAGTGTAGGGTTCAGGTCAGTGCAGGGTTCAGGTCAGTACAGGGTTCAGGTCAGTGTTCAGGTCAGGGTTCAGGTCAGTGCAGGGTTCAGGTCAGTACAGGGTTCAGGTCAGTGTAGGTTCAGGTCAGTGTTCAGGTCAGTGCAGGGTTCAGGTCAGTGCAGGGTTCAGGTCAGTGCAGGGTTCAGGTCAGTGTTCAGGTCAGTGCAGGGTTCAGGTCAGTGTTCAGGTCAGTGCAGGGTTCAGGTCAGTGTAGGGTTCAGGTCAGTGTAGGGTTCAGGTCAGTGCAGGGTTCAGGTCAGTGCAGGGTTCAGGTCAGGGATTAATCATGTTATTATGTGTTCAGATCTGCCTCTGTGGGTGAATCATCTACGATGGAGTCTGGAGGAAAAGGGAAGTATACCAGGCAAGGAAGTATACCAGGTAAGGAAGTGTACCAGGTAAGGAAGTGTACCAGGTAAGGAATTATACCAGGTAAGGAAGTATACCAGGTAAGGAAGTGTACCAGGTAAGGAAGTATACCAGGTAAGGAAGTATACCAGGTAAGTATACAGGACTCCTCTGTTAGGGTGAGCGTTAGGTGAGGATGAGGGTGAGGTAGGAGAGAGGGTGAGGGTGAGGTAGGGAGTGAGGGTGAGGTAGGGGGTGAGGGTGAGGTAGGGAGTGAGGGTGAGGTAGGGGGTGAGGGTGAGGTAGGGAGTGAGGGTGAGGTAGGGGGTGAGGGTGAGGTGAGGTGAGGTAGGGGTGAGGGTGAGGTAGGGAGTGAGGTGAGGTGAGGTAGGGGGTGAGGGTGAGGTGAGGATGAGGTAGGGAGTGAGGGTGAGGTGAGGGTGAGGTAGGGAGTGAGGGTGAGGTAGGGGGTGAGGGTGAGGTGAGGGTGAGGTAGGGAGTGAGAGTGAGGTGAGGGTGAGGTAGGGAGTGAGAGTGAGGTTAGGGTGAGGTAGGGAGTGAGGGTGAGGGTGAGGTAGGGAGGGAGGGTGAGGTAGGGAGTGAGGGTGAGGGTGAGGTAGGGAGTGAGGGTGAGGGTGAGTTAGGGAGTGAGGGTGAGGTGGGAGTGAGGGTGAGGTAAGGAGTGAGGGTGAGGTGAGGGTGAGGTAGGGAGTGAGGGTGAGGTAGGGAGGGAGGGTGAGGGTGAGGGTGAGGTAGGGAGGGAGGGTGAGGTGAGGGTGAGGTAGGGAGTGAGGTAGGGAGTGAGGGTGAGGTGAGGGTGAGGTAGGGAGTGAAGGTGAGGTAGGGAGTGAGGGTGAGTTAGGGAGTGAGGGTGAGGTAGGGAGTGAGGGTGAGGTACGGAGTGAGGGTGAGGTAGGGAGTGAGGGTGAGGTGAGGGTGAGGTAGGGAGTGAGGGTGAGGGTGAGGTAGGGAGTGAGGGTGAGGTAGGGGGTGAGGGTGAGGTAGGGAGTGAGGGTGAGGTAGGGAGTGAGGGAGGGAGTGAGGGTGAGGTAGGGAGTGAGGGTGAGGTGAGGGTGAGGTAGAGAGTGAGGGTGAGGTAGGGAGTGAGGGTGAGGGTGAGGTAGGGTGAGGTAGGGAGTGAGGGTGAGGTAGGGAGTGAGAGTGAGGGTGAGGTGAGGTAGGGAGTGAGGGTGAGGGTGAGGGTGAGGTGAGGGTGAGGTGAGGGTGAGGTAGGGAGTGAGGGTGAGAGTGAGGTAGGGAGTGAGGGTGAGGTAGGGAGTGAGGGTGAGAGTGAGGGTGAGGTAGAAGTGAGGGTGAGGCGAGGGTGAGGGTGAGGGTGAGGTAGGGAATGAGGGTGAGGGTGAGGTAGGGAGTGAGGGTGAGGTGAGGGTGAGGTAGGGAGTGAGGGTGAGGTGAGGGTGAGGTAGGGAGTGAGGGTGTGGGTGAGGTGAGGTAGGGAGTGAGGGTGAGGGTGAGGTAGGGAGTGAGGGTGAGGCAGGGAGTGAGGGTGAGAGTGAGGGTGAGGTAGGGAGTGAGGTAGGGAGTGAGGGTGAGGTAGGGAGTCGGGTGAGGTAGGGAGTGAGGGTGAGGTGAGGGTGAGGGTGAGGGTGAGGTAGGGAGTGAGGGTGAGGTAGGGAGCGAGGGTGAGGGCGAGGTAGGGAGTGAGGGTGAGGTAGGGAGTGAGGGTGAGGGTGAGGTAGGGAGTGAGGGTGAGGGTGAGGTAGGGGGTGAGGGTGAGGTAGGGAGTGAGGGTGAGGTAGGGAGTGAGGGTGAGGGTGAGGTTGAGGGTGAGGTAGGGAGTGAGGGTGAGGTAGGGAGTGAGGGTGAGGGTGAGGTAGGGAGTGAGGGTGAGGTAGGGAGTGAGGGTGAGGGTGAGGTAGGGAGTGAGGGTGAGGTAGGGAGTGAGGGTGAGGGTGAGGTAGGGAGTGAGGGTTAGGGTGAGGTAGGGAGTGAGGGTGAGGGTGAGGGTGAGGTAGGGAGTGAGGGTGAGGTAGGGGGTGAGGGTGAGGTAGGGAGTGAGGGTGAGGTAGGGAGTGAGGGTGAGGTAGGGAGTGAGGGTGAGGTAGGGAGTGAGGGTGAGGGTGAGGTAGGGAGAGGGTGAGGGTGAGGTAGGGAGTGAGGGTGAGGGTGAGGTAGGGGAGTGAGGGTGAGGGTGAGGTAGGGAGTGAGGGTGAGGTAGGGGGTGAGGGTGAGGTAGGGGAGTGAGGGTGAGGGTGAGGTAGGGGAGTGAGGGTGAGGGTGAGGACGGACCGTGGCTGTGGGCAGACTGGCTCTGCGGGGGCCTCTTCTGGCTGTGTGGCTCCAGGACGTCCCGGTACTTAGACACCATGAGCACCGACATGAAGTAGACCACCGCCAGGGCCAGGAACTGAGCCTGCTTACTGTCCTCCTGCACACACACACACACACACACACGCACACACACGCACACACACACACACACACACACACGCACACACACGCACACACACACACACACACACGCACACACGCACGCACACACACGCACACACACACAAACAAACACAAAATGTGAAAGTGGTGATTGTAGTGAGCTTATTATTGGTAGAACGCTTTGATATGAAGTGCCTGCATTGTGTGTGTGTGTGTGTGAGTGTGTGTGTGTGTGTGTGTGTGTGTGTGAGAGCAAGAGTGCGTGTATATGTACAGTATGTGTTTGTATGTGTGCGTGTGAGTGTATGTGTGAGTGTGTGTGTGTGTGTGTGTGTGTGTGTGTGTGTGTGTGTGTACTAACAATGTCTCTGAAGACCACGGCGCGGAGGCGGTTGATGTCCATGTCCTGCAGCAAGCGGTCCAGGTCTCTGACAGGAGACATCCCTCCTGTCACCACGTCAACAGGGCTCTGTAGGAAACACACACACACACACACAAACACACACACACACGCACACACACACACAAACACACACACACATTCCAAACACAAAAACATGCTGTTCATTACATAAATTAGCATTTTGTTGGGTATTTTATATTGAACAAGGCGAGGTTAGAAATGATGGTCAGAGACCAACCAGGGACCAACCAAAGACTAACCACCCAGAGACAAGCCATAAACCAACCAGAGAACAACCAAAGACTAACCACCCAGAGACAAGCCATAAACCAACCAGAGAACAACCAAAGACTAACCACCCAGAGACAAGCCATAGACCAACCAGAGAACAACCACCAAAGACTAACCACCCAGAGACAAGCCATAAACCAACCAGAGAACAACCACCAAAGACTAACCACCCAGAGACAAGCCATAAACCAACCAGAGAACAACCAAAGACCAACCACCCAGAGACAAGCCATAGACCAACCAGAGAACAACCAAAGACTAACCACCCAGAGACAAGCCATAAACCAACCAGAGAACAACCAAAGACCAACCACCCAGAGACAAGCCATAGACCAACCAGAGAACAACCAAAGACTAACCACCCAGAGACAAGCCATAGACCAACCAGAGAACAACCAAAGACTAACCACCCAGAGACAAGCCATAGACCAACCAGAGAACAACCAAAGACTAACCACCCAGAGACAAGCCATAAACCAACCAGAGAACAACCACCAAAGACTAACCACCCAGAGACAAGCCATAAACCAACCAAAGACTAACCACCCAGAGACAAGCCATAAACCAACCAAAGACTAACCACCCAGAGACAAGCCATAAACCAACCAAAGACTAACCACCCAGAGACAAGCCATAAACCAACCAGAGAACAACCAAAGACCAACCACCCAGAGACAAGCCATAGACCAACCAGAGAACAACCAAAGACTAACCACCCAGAGACAAGCCATAGACCAACCAGGGACCAACCACCAAAGACTAACCACCCAGAGACAAGCCATAAACCAACCAGAGAACAACCAAAGACCAACCACCCAGAGACAAGCCATAAACCAACCAGAGAACAACCAAAGACCAACCACCCAGAGACAAGCCATAAACCAACCAGAGAACAACCAAAGACCAACCACCCAGAGACAAGCCATAAACCAACCAGAGAACAACCAAAGACCAACCACCCAGAGACAAGCCATAAACCAACCAGAGAACAACCACCAAAGACTAACCACCCAGAGACAAGCCATTGACCAACCAGAGAACAACCAAAGACTAACTACCCAGAGACAAGCCCTAAACCAACCAGAGAACAACCAAAGACTAACCACCCAGAGACAAGCCATAGACCAACCATAGACCAACCAAAGACTAACTATAAACCAACCAGAGATCAGCCTTGATATCCTTGATTATCCTTGATATTTGTTTTAATGCATGACATGTATTTTAAAGGACAATGCTCGTTTTTGACAACCTGAACCTTATTTACGACATATTATAAGACGTTTGACTCACCGAGATCACTTTGGTGTAGTTCGGAGGCATGTAGAAGAAATGTAAAATCCAACGCGAGCCAGTATATCCATGTAATGGCGGTGATCGGGGCACTTAGAATGCAGTTTCTAGAAATCTATTTTCTGCCGCAAAACGGTTGTTTTCATCAATCTGTCTTGATGAATCGCTAGTTGTGCTTACATAGAACATAGGCCTGTTGTGGTTTTCACATGCCATGATCTTTAGAAACGTCTTTCGAAACGAAATAGCTTCTTCACTTGCTCCAGCACTAATGCACACAGCGCGCAATCGTTGCTCCAGCACGCTGTGCGCATGCGTGCTGGAGCAAGTGAGGAAGCTATTTCGTGTCTAAAGACGTTTCTAAAGATCATATTACAGAGGCATGTGAAAAACCACAACAGGCCTATGCTCTCTATGTAAGCACAACTAGCAATTCATCAAGACAGATTGATGAAAACAACCGTTTCGCGGCAGAAAATAATTTTTTAGAAACTGCATTCTAAGTGCCCCGACCACCGCCATTACATGGATATACTGGCTCACGCTGGATTTTAAATTTCTTCTACATGCCTCCGAACTACACCAAAGTGATCTCGGTGAGTCAAACGTCTTATAATATGTCGTAAATAAGGTCCAGGTTGTCAAAAACGAGCATTGTCCTTTAAACTGATATGTCGAATAAACTAAACTAAAGCCAGAGACCATTCATAGACCAGCTAGAGACCAACCAGAGACCACCCATAAACCAGCCATAAACCAACCAGAGACTAGCCATAAACAAACAAGGGACCAACCATAGACCAGCCAAAAACCAACCATAGACCAGCCAGAGACCAACCAGAGACCATATAGAGACCAGTCAGAGACCATCCAGAGACCATCCAGAGACCATCCAGAGACCAGC
>NC_140253.1:15535041-15555041 GCF_949987555.1 Borostomias antarcticus
AGAGAGAGAGAGAGAGAGAGAGGGAGGAGAGAGAGGGAGTGAGACCAGGGCAGGTTGAGAGAGAGAGAGAGGGAGTGAGACCAGGGCAGGTTGAGAGAGAGAGAGAGAGAGGGAGTGAGACCAGGGCAGGTTGAGAGAGAGAGAGAGGGAGTGAGACCAGGGCAGGTTGAGAGAGAGAGAGAGAGGGAGTGAGACCAGGGCAGGTTGAGAGAGAGAGAGAGGGAGTGAGACCAGGGCAGGTTGAGAGAGAGAGAGAGAGGGAGTGAGACCAGGGCAGGTTGAGAGAGAGAGAGAGGGAGGGAGGAGAGAGGGAGTGAGACCATGGCAGGTTGAGAGAGAGAGAGAGAGGGAGGGAGGAGAGAGGGAGTGAGACCAGGGCAGGTTGAGAGAGAAAGCCGGTGTAAATGGAGAGCGAGAGGGAAGAAGCGGGCGAGCAGGGAGGAGAGGAGAGAGAGAGAGAGAGAGAGGGGGGGGGAGAGAGCAGGGAGGAGAGAGAGAGAGGGGGGGGGGGGGAGAGAGGGAGAGAGAGAGGGGGGGGAGAGAGAGAGGGAGGAGAGAGGGAGAGAGAGAGAGAGGGGGGGAGTGAGGAGAGGAGAGAGAGGGAGGGAGAGGGGGGGAGAGAGGAGTGAGGAGAGGAGAGGGAGAGGGGGAGAGAGGAGTGGAGAGAGAGAGAGGGAGAGGGGGGGAGAGAGAGAGAGAGAGAGAGGGAGGGGGGAGAGAGGAGTGAGGAGAGGACAGCAGGTAACAAGGTCAGGGCTCCAGCCAACCCTGGCAGCATCGCTCTGTCTTCCCGGCCCCTCCCCTCCCCTCCACACCGCTAGAACGGATGACCACGCCTCTCTGTGTGTGTGTGTGTGTGTGTGTGTATTTGTACAGTACAGGTGTGCGTGAGTGCGTGAGTGTGTGTATTCACGTGTGTACAGAATGTGTGTGTGTGAGTGTACTAGGTTGAGGTGGGCCGCTGCGGCCGCCATCTTGCCGTGCTGGTGGGGGCCTGACAGCTGACGGACGCGGACTCCGAAGCGCTCTGATCACGGAGGGGATTATTCCGTCTGGAACGGACCGGCTTTTTCCATTAGGGAGCGTTCATTCATACCGCCATTTATTAGGAGGGCAGGAGGCAGACGAGGGGGGGGGGGGGGGGGGGGGGGCAGGGGCCAAACCTCGTTACAGCGGCTCAATCAGATTAGACGCCGGCTACAGCAGAGCACACCTCATCAAATATTCATCTGCTAGCGGCGGCCGGCGAGGAGCGACTCGCTGGGATAAAGAGGCTCCATTGCTCGCCGGTTAAGACCGCCGCTCCGCCACCGGGAACAGCCGGGGGGGGGGGGGGGGGGGGGGTGTTTGTGTAACAAGGTGACGTGTTCTAAAGGCCACCATTTTGTTTTCCGTCCAGGTGACAGGTTCTAAAGAGTGAGTGCGGGTAGCGAGCCGTGGTCCAGAACCCAACAGAACAGCACCAGAACAGCACTAGAACCCAACAGAACAGCACCAGAACCCAACAGAACAGCACCAGAACCCAACAGAACAGCACCAGAACCCAACAGAACAGCAGCGGTGTCTGTCTGGAGCCAGGACTGGTGAGGACAGGACAGGAGGAAACAGGACAGGAGGAGACAGGACAGGAGGGAGACAGGACAGGAGGGGACAGGACAAAAGGGGACAGGGGACAGGAGGAGACAGGACAGGAGGAGACAGGACAGGTGGGGACAGGGGACAGGAGGAGACAGGACAGGAGGGAGAACGGGGACAGGAGGAGACAGGACAGGAGGAGACAGGACAGGAGGGAGACAGGGGACAGGAGGAGACAGGACAGGAGGAGACAGGGGACACATGAATTCATGAAGCCTTTGAAGACGTGTTATTCAGCTGGAGGAGAGGAGGAGGAAAGAAGGAGGAAGAGGAGGAGGAGTCCGGGAGAGGAGGAGGAAGAGGAGGAGGCTGAGAGAGGCAGGGAGAGGAGGAGAGGAGGAGAGGGGGGCGGGGGCAGGCACCAGAGTCGTTACACAGGAACCCACTCATCATGACGGCCATTTTAGAGTGTTGCCGAGCATGTCGAAGGGTTATAATAACAAGATAAGAGAGGGCTGATATGAGGAGGGAGGGAGAGAGGGAGGGAGAGAGAGGGAGAGAGAGAGGGAGGGAGGGAGGGAGGGAGGGAGAGAGGGAGAGAGAGGGAGAGAGAGAGGGAGGGAGGGAGGGAGGGAGAGAGGGAGGGAGGGAGGGAGGGAGGGAGGGAGGGAGAGAGAGAGAGAGAGAGAGAGAGAGAGAGAGAGAGGGAGGGAGGGAGGGAGAGAGGGAGGGAGAGAGAGAGAGAACAAAGGCCACTCCAAGCTGTTAGAGCTGGATGGATGAACAGAGGAGGGTATGGAGGGAAGGAGGAGAAAGAACAGAGGGAAGGAGACAAGGAAGATGGCGTGAGGAAGCAGAGGAGGAGGAGGACAGGAAAGGGAGGGGAGCTCACAGAGAAGAGAGAGAAAACTAGCAAGGTAGGAGGACCATGCCTAGAAGAGAGGGAGGGAGGGAGAGAGAGAAAGGGAAGGAGGGAGGGAGGGAGAGAGAGGGAGGGAGAGAGAAAGGGAGGGAGAGAGAGAGAGAGAGAGGGAGGGAGGGAGGGAGAGAGAGAGAAAGGGAGGGAGGGAGAGAGGGAGGGAGAGAGAGAGGTAGAGAGAGAGGGAGGGAGGGAGGGAGGGAGAGAGGTAGAGAGAGAGCGGTAGAGAGAGAGAGGTAGAGAGAGGTAGAGAGAGAGAGGTAGAGAAAGAGAGGTAGAGAGAGCGGTAGAGAGAGCGGTTGAGAGAGAGGTAGAGAGAGAGAGGTAGAGAGAGAGGTAGAGAGAGAGGTAGAGAGAGAGAGGTAGAGAGAGAGAGGGAGAGAGAGAGAGGGAGAGAGAGAGAGGTAGAGAGAGGTAGAGAGAGAGAGGTAGAGAGAGTGGTAGAGAGAGAGGTAGAGAGAGTGGTAGAGAGAGAGGTAGAGAGAGAGAGGGAGAGAGAGAGAGGTAGAGAGAGAGAGGTAGAGAGAGTGGTAGAGAGAGAGGTAGGGAGAGGTAGAGAAAGAGGTAGAGAGAGAGAGGTAGAGAGAGGTAGAGAGAGAGCGGTAGAGAGAGAGAGAGGTAGAGAGAGAGAGGTAGAGAGAGAGAGAGGTAGAGAGAGAGAGAGGTAGATAGAGGTAGAGAGATAGAGAGAGAGAGAGGTAGAGAGAGAGAGAGGTAGAGAGAGGTAGAGATAGAGAGGTAGAGAGAGGTAGAGAGAGAGAGAGGTAGAGAGAGAGAGAGGTAGAGAGAGGTAGAGAGAGGTAGAGAGAGAGAGGTAGAGAGAGGTAGAGAGAGGTAGAGAGAGAGGTAGAGAGAGGTAGAGAGAGAGAGAGAGAGAGAGAGGTAGAGAGAGGTAGAGAGAGAGGTAGAGAGAGGTAGAGAGAGAGGTTGAGAGAGGTAGAGAGGTAGAGAGAGGTAGAGAGAGGTAGAGAGAGAGAGGTAGAGAGAGGTAGAGAGAGAGAGGTAGAGAGAGCAGTAGAGAGAGAAGTAGAGAGCGGTAGAGAGAGCAGTAGAGAGAGAAGTAGAGAGCGGTAGAGAGCGGTAGAGAGAGCAGTAGAGAGAGCAGTAGAGAGAGCAGTAGAGAGAGAGAGGTAGAGAGAGGTAGAGAGAGCGTTAGAGAGAGCAGTAGAGAGAGAAGTAGAGAGCGGTAGAGAGAGCAGTAGAGAGAGAGCGGTAGAGAGAGCAGTAGAGAGAGCAGTAGAGAGAGCAGTAGAGAGAGAGAGGTAGAGAGAGAGAGGTAGAGAGAGGTAGAGAGAGGTAGAGAGCGGTAGAGAGAGCAGTAGAGAGAGAGGTAGAGAGAGCAGTAGAGAGAGCAGTAGAGAGAGCGTTAGAGAGAGAGGTAGAGAGAGGTAGAGAGAGGTAGAGAGAGAGAGAGGTAGAGAGAGGTAGAGAGAGGTAGAGAGAGCGGTAGAGAGAGCAGTAGAGAGAGAAGTAGAGAGCGGTAGAGAGAGCAGTAGAGAGAGCAGTAGAGAGAGCAGTAGAGGGAGAGCGGTAGAGAGAGCAGTAGAGAGAGCGGTAGAGAGAGAGCGGTAGAGAGAGAGCGGTAGAGAGAGCAGTAGAGAGAGAGGTAGAGAGCGTTAGAGAGAGCAGTAGAGAGAGCGGTAGAGAGAGAGCGGTAGAGAGAGCAGTAGAGAGAGCGGTAGAGAGAGAGCGGTAGAGAGAGCAGTAGAGAGAGCGGTAGAGAGAGAGCGGTAGAGAGAGCAGTAGAGAGAGCGGTAGAGAGAGAGCGGTAGAGAGAGCAGTAGAGAGAGCGGTAGAGAGAGAGCGGTAGAGAGAGCAGTAGAGAGAGCGGTAGAGAGAGAGCGGTAGAGAGAGCAGTAGAGAGAGCGGTAGAGAGAGAGCGGTAGAGAGAGCGGTAGAGAGAGCGGTAGAGAGAGAGCGGTAGAGAGAGCGGTAGAGAGAGCAGTAGAGAGAGCAGTAGAGAGAGCAGTAGAGGGCTGTACCCAGGCGAAGGCACTGTCTCAGGATGCCTCCGGAGGACATGTTCTTCTCTGCCTCGATCTCGGTGAAGTTGAGGGAGCTGGCGAAGACCAGCACGTCCACCAGGCTGACCAGACGCTGCAGGAAGAGCAGCGACGCCTCCACCGCCAGACCCTGAGACGGCTCGATGACCTCCAGCTCATGCTGGGAGGAGAGAGGAGGACAGAGAGGAGGAGGGGACAGGAGAGGAGGAGAGGAGAGAGGAGGAGAGGAGAGGAGGAGGGGACAGGAGAGAGGAGAGAGGAGGAGGGGAGAGGAGAGAGGAGGAGGAGAGAGGTGGAGGAGAGATGAGATAGGAGGAGAGGAGAGAGGAGAGGAGAGAAGGGGAGTAGAGAGAGGAGGCGAGGGGAGAGGAGAGGAGAGAAGGAGAGAGGAGAGGAGAGAGGAGAGGAGAGGAGGAGAGGGGAGAGGGGAGAGGAAAGGAGCAGAGGAGAGGAATGAACATCAACATCAGTCATCCTCAATCCTACATATTATGTGCATCGTGTTCAGAATCAAAATTGTCTTCAAATTCAGAATGCTGATAAGAATCAATTCATCCATTTAATTAATTCACTATATAGTATTTTTCTTAATTTTACTTCGAAAAAATTATTTTACTTTGATACAATACTAAATTCCAAAATGGAACTAATAGGGATTTAACAGAATGAAATGGGATTTAAGAGGGTATTCAGGAACTGGGTCCAGTAAGAGGAGTATTAGGGAACTGGGTCCAGTAAGAGGAGTATTAGGGAACCGAACCCTCGACCGTAGCCAGGCCACTGGGTCCAGTAAGAGGAAGGGTGGTACTGGAGGTGTGTGTGTGTGTGTGTGTGTGTGTGGTGGTGTGTGTGTGTGTGTGTGTGTGTGTGTGTGTGTGTGTGTGTGTGGATCCGTTCTCATCAGGTCAGGCTCTGAAAACGCCCATTGCCCAGACAAGCACACGGAACCATTTCACTGGTGTAGTAAACAAGTAGAGTCTTATTAGTACTAATGTCGTTGGTAAGTAGCCGTGCAGACAGACAGACAGACAGACAGACAGACAGACAGACAGACAGACAGGCAGACAGACAGGCAGACAGGCAGACAGACAGACAGGCAGACAGACAGACAGACAGACAGACAGACAGACAGACAGGCAGACAGGCAGACAGACAGGCAGACAGACAGACAGGCAGACAGACAGACAGACAGACAGACCGAGGAGGAGGTGGCGGCAGACAGAAGGGGCAGGATGCCTCCGCAGGCCATGATGAGGTTGTCCACCACCTGGGAGATGAGGTGCACCGTGTTGTGGACAAACACCACGTTCTCACTGCTGTTCACAAAGTCCATCACCGTCTTAGTGGAATGACTGATGGAGCGAGAGGGAGAGAGAGGGAGGGAAGGATAGAGAGAGAGAGGGAGGGAGAAATTAAGGGAGGGAGTGAGAGAGAGAGAATACAGAGACAGGTTAGTAAGGCAAAATTATGCTCAACCATACATAAAGACATCATGGCAGAGTTGATACACTCAGAGTATGGAATCCATAATACAGAGGAAAAGGCTTGTCTCACAAAGAACAACAGGAAGAACGTCTCTACCTCCTCCACATCTGCACGTCCGTCTCGATGGAGAACAGCAGGTCGGTGAGCAGGCGCTGGTGCATGTGGGACCAGCGGAACTCTGGGATACGGAACATGGTGGAGCGAGCGGAGGAGCCTGTGGCGCCGCTGTCCCTGGCCTGGCCCGCCACCGCATCTGCCGTCTGCGCAGCTGCTGCCCCTGCTGCCAGCTGGTCCTGGCTAGCATCCTGAGGCAAACCACCATAGACACTCATGGTTAGCGTTAGCATTGCTAACTAGCACCCTGAGGTAAACCACCATTCACACGCATGGTTAGTGTTAGCATTGATAGCTAGTATCCTGAGGTAAACCATCGTACACACGCATGGTTAGCATTAGCCTCGCTAGTATTAGCATTGCTAGCATTCTGAAGTAAACCATGATACACATATTGTTAGCATTAGCATCTATCGTATTAGCATGGCTAGCATCCTGAGTTAATACTAAACATTGTACACCGAGTAGGCTACAGTGCCTACGCTCTGAAGAGATACTGTAGTAGACTCCTCATCACATACGCTGGCTGACGTCCCCTTCAGCTCCAGTCTCTCTGTGTCCGAGGCGACGCTGGACACGTCCAGCCTGGCGATCTTCATGGTCTTGGTGGTGGAGGAGGAGGAGGAGGAGGAGGAGGAGGTGGTGGAGGAGGAGGTTTCCGGTTCAGAAGCACTAGCAGAAGGTCTCTGGGCGTCAGTGCTGGAGGTCTCGGTAGTCCCTGAGGCCTGGGCCAGAGGCTGGGCCTGGACCTCCTCTGTGGCAGGGGCCTCTGCTGGTTCTGGATCTGGGGATTGTTCTGGGGCTGGTTCTGCTGGTTCTGTGGCTGGTTCTGGGACTGGGGCCTGTTCTGGTACTGGTTGTGGGGCTGGTACTGTGGCTGGTTCTGGGGCTGGTTCTTGGGCTGGGGCTAGTTCTGAGGCTGGGGCTAGTTCTGAGGCTGGTTCTGGTTCTGAGGCTGGGGCTGGTTCTGAGGCTGGTTCTGGTTCTGGTTCTGAGGCTGGTTCTGTGGCTGGGTCGCTGGTGTCTAATGCTGCTGCAGCCTCCTGGGATTGTTCTAGGGTGGGGAGGTCAGCGCTGGAGGCCGGCTGGGCGTCTGTCTCAGTCTGGTCGTCCTTCTTCTCCTCCTCCTCTTCCTCGGTAGTTCGGGTCACACTCTTCTCTGAGGTCTCCTGACTCCCTCCCTCCTCTTCACCTCCGCCGCTCTCTTCTTCCTTCTCCTGCTCCTCAGGCTTCTCTTCCTCCTCAGCTTTAACCTCCTCATCCTCCTTTTTCTCCTCAGACGTCAGGTCTTTCTTGTCCTCCTTCTCTTCTTCCTGCTCGTCCTCCCCTTCATCGCGAGCTGTCCCGGGGGCGAAGCCGTCCTCAGCCTCGCTATGGGGGACAGGCCCGCGAACGGACGACGCGTCCGCTGAGTTCTCGTTAGGAACAGAGGCCCCGCCTACCCCGCCGGTCTCCAGGCAGATCGAGGTTTCCGTGGACGCAGCCTTTTCCTCCGCACCCTTCTCTGGTTGGTTCAGGGAGTCCTCCGCCACGGAGGCTGACGTTCCGGCTTTGTCGCCGTCCGCTTCCGCTACGTCTCTTTTCTCCGGGTCGCCGGACGCCGTAGCTTCGTCTGTTCCTGCCATTTTGGGGTCAGTTTCAGGTTTCGCCAAGTCACCCGTTTCAGCCGTAGCGCCGGCAGCAGCTTGTGCGTCATGGGCTGGGTCAGCAGGGGTGGCAGTGGCGCTCGATGCTTCAGGCTCACTGGTCTCTGTGCTGATTCCGCCTTCTGCCGGTGTCTCAATCTTCAGCTTTTCCTCTTCCTGTTCAGCCATGGCCAGGATGTTGGACACAGTGACGGCAGTGTGTCCCCTGTCACTGTCACCCTCCGGTGGACCGGGGTTGACCAAGGAGGAGGAGGTGGAGGGTGTGGCCCGGGCAGCGCCCCGGGCCCCGGTCTGCGCCCCGCCCTCGTCCACGGTGAGCTCGATGACGGTGGAGGGCGCAGTCTCCTCGCCATTGGCGCGGACTAGGATGTCCGAGTCACGGCTGACGCCGGAGACGGTGCGGACGCAGGTGGCGCTGCCATCAGAGCCCAGCCTCTGGTACTGGCGGAACATTCTGGAGAGGTTGTCCTTGTGTTGCTCGAAGGTCACCTGCAGACACAGGCGACACAGGTAGGGTTAAGGGTCACACTTTCAGTTCCATGTCTGCAAACCAGAGGACAGAGGTCGCATACCCCGGGTGATTACTGTTCCCTGCTTGCTTCCCTCTGGAATATGTAGGGGTGGGATGTCTGCCCACCTCCCTTGTTCTCTGTAAAGCGCATTGTGTTGCCCCTGGGTATGAAATGCGCTATACAAATAAAGCTTTGATTGATTGATTGATTGATACTGTACAGGCTGCAGTGGTCTCTGGGCGCTAGAGGAGAGACCATCCTGAGATGATCTCCAGGCCCCAGAGAAGAGACCATCCTGAGATGATCTCCAGGCCCTAGAGGAGAGACCATCCTGAGATGATCTCCGAGCCCTAGAGGAGAGACCATCCTGAGATGATCTACAGGCCCTAGAGGAGAGACCATCCTGAGATGATCTCCAGGCCCTAGAGGAGAGACCATCCTGAGATGATCTCCAGGCCCTAGAGGAGAGACCATCCTGAGATGATCTCCGAGCCCTAGAGGAGAGACCATCCTGAGATGATCTCCAGGCCCTAGAGGAGAGACCATCCTGAGATGATCTCCAGGCCCTAGAGGAGAGACCATCCTGAGATGATCTCCAGGCCCTAGAGGAGAGACCATCCTGAGATGATCTCCAGGCCCTAGAGGAGAGACCATCCTGAGATGATCTCCAGGCCCTAGAGGAGAGACCATCCTGAGATGATCTCCAGGCCCTAGAGGAGAGACCATCCTGAGATGATCTCCAGGCCCTAGAGGAGAGACCATCCTGAGATGATCTCCAGGCCCTAGAGGAGAGACCATCCTGAGATGATCTCCAGGCCCTAGAGGAGAGACCATCCTGAGATGATCTCCGAGCCCTAGAGGAGAGACCATCCTGAGATGATCTCCGAGCCCTAGAGGAGAGACCATCCTGAGATGATCTCCGAGCCCTAGAGGAGAGACCATCCTGAGAAGGAGAATTAATTTTGACCAGAACCACTACTGTGAAAGAATTGAAATGCACTGCAGTACGCTTCCTATTTGAAATTAAGATTTTTTTCTAAAGCATTGATTGTCTATCAGTCCGTCCACTTGTCCTTGAACAGCATGTGGATCAGTGATGTCTGTCTGGCTGGATCTGATAGGACGAGGTTGGACTGCTCGTCTATAGGGACAATGCAGAGCAGAGGCGTTTCAGGAAGAACCCATCCATGTTAGCAGTCATAGATTAGCAGGAGATACTGTGTGTGTGTGTGTCTGATGCTATCTGTGTGTGTGGAGAGAGTGTGTGTGTGTGTGTGTGTGTGTGTGTGTGTGTGTGTGTGTGTGTGTGCGTGTGTGTGTGCGCATGCGTGTCTGGCATTGGCAAATCCTCCCGCTACTAATTCAGGAACCTGCATTAATCACCAGGCGCAGAGGCTGAGAGGACAGGAAGTCAAAGTCTGGTCGGAGGGGTCGGGGGCGGGGGGGGGGGGCTAAACCCATTCTTCTGCCTTCCCCTCCGGAGGGGAGGAGAGAGAGAGAGAGAGAAAGGAGGAGAGAAAGAGAAAGAACCTGATTATTTGTAATTAATTAGGCGTTATTGTGCTAAATTAGCCTGCTACAAGGCTGCCCATTAATCTTGGCTTGCGGGAAACAGTGATTGGTAATCCATAGCTGTTTTCTCAGAGTGCAGGGCTTGCTCTGAATGCACCGATGGTCACAAGCACAGCCCGTCTACAGGCTAACGATCACACTGCTTCCCCATTCGTTTCACTTTAATTTGACACTTAGCATTTTTTAGCAATTAGCGATAAAAGAGTGCATTCTGTGTGTAGGCTTGCCGTGGAAAAACCAGCAGAGGAGTGCAGAGCAGCGAGTAACGTTACCCGCGGACAAGTATGGACATTAGGATGATGTAAGTTGGCCTTAAATGGATTCAGTAGAGATAGAGTTACAAGTTAGTACCACGCTAACCGTCTGTGGGTTCAGTAGAGACAGAATTACAGTTAGCACCACGCTAACCATCTGTGGATTCAGTAGAGATAGAGTTACAGTTAGTAGCGCGCTAACCATGTGTGGGTTTTGAAATGGTGGCTAGCGTTGCTAGGATATGAGGACCGGGTCTGGGTGGGCGAACCATCGGTCTGATCTAATTTAATTCCAGGCCGAAGTCTTGGCGGGATGTGGAGGGGGGATGGAAAAATGTTCTGGTGCTGGAGGAGAGCTGCAGGCTTTGCTAATGTGACAGCTAACATGGTATTAGCTGGAAACCCCATAGCCAAACCACACAGATGACTCCCAGTATGTGGGGAATAGTGAACACATGACGCTACAGCAGACCTCCTATCTGACCCCCTGCGGCCTCGGCTCCTCTAGGAAACAGCCTCATTCACCCCCCTGAGCACAGACAGGGCAGCTCCTCACCCCCCTGAGCACAGACAGGGCAGCTCCTCACCCCCCTGAGCACGGACAGGGCAGCTCCTCACCCCCCTGAGCACGGACAGGGCAGCTCCTCACCCCCCTGAGCACGGACAGGGCAGCTCCTCACCCCCCTGAGCACAGACAGGGCAGCTCCTCACCCCCCTGAACACGGACAGGGCAGCTCCTCACCCCCCTGAGCACGGACAGGGCAGCTCCTCACCCCCCTGAGCACGGACAGGGCAGCTCCTCACCCCCCTGAGCACAGACAGGGCAGCTCCTCACCCCCCTGAGCACGGACAGGGCAGCTCCTCACCCCCCTGAGCACGGCCAGGGCAGCTCCTCACCCCCCTGAACACGGACAGGGCAGCTCCTCACCCCCCTGAGCACGGCCAGGGCAGCTCCTCACCCCCCTGAGCACGGACAGGGCAGCTCCTCACCCCCCTGAGCACAGACAGGGCAGCTCCTCACCCCCCTGAACACGGACAGGGCAGCTCCTCACGTGGAGGAAACTCGTCTGGATGACTGACTCATTTCATGTATCAAACGAGCGCAAATGATCTGCGAGCACCTCCGCCCAAGCAGCCAGAGCAAATGATTGTGGGCATTTCTGTGAACCGACCGACAGAGTGAGTTATGGAGTTGCTGCTAAAAAAAAACAAACATTGGGTGCATTTTGAAAACCTACAAAGTGAATGCTTGAATACACAAAATTTTGAGTGTAATTCTCCTTTAAGCCACCTTTACACTATTGCAGAAAAATGACTGCGGTACGGTTCTGAAAGACCGGAAGTCATTCGTTTCCTATGAGAGTCCGTAGACCGCATGTGACAGGGCTACGAGGGATGCGGTGCGGACAAAATTCCGCTCCGGTGGACGTCCGTATGCATTCAAAAAATTGAACTCAGAACTAAGATAGATGGGTAATAGAATATTTTTCCACAGACACATTTTGCTACAAAGTCTGTAACCTTTTAATATAGTTTGGAAAATTTGTACCGCTTCGATGTCCGCCATGATTGTTGACAGATTTACTGACTGCTCGGTGACGTCGACACCTGACGTCATCGTCCGGCAGTTTCAGTTCCCCGCATCCGAACGTTTTTGGGGTGGTATACGGTGGTTTTTGGGATGGTGTACGGTGGTACGGGGTGTCCACCAGGGTGGGATGGTGTACGGTGGTACGGGGTGGTACGGGGTGTCCACCAGGATGCGGATGGTGTACGGTGGTATGGGGTGTCCACCAGGGTTGGATGGTGTACGGTGGTACGGGGTGGTACGGGGTGGTACGGGGTGTCCACCAGGGTGCGGATTGCGGAAACTGGAGTAATTTTTCCGCAATAGTGTAAAGGCGGCTTTAACGCCACTGCCTCTCATACGACTCCTAGATCAGTCTGGCAGCAAGCCTGAGAGATGTTGGCCTGGGGGCTAAGCCCTGGTCTGAGGTCAGTCTGGCAGTAGACAGCAAGCCTGAGAGATGTGGGCCTGGGGGCTAAGCCCTGGTCTGAGATCAGCGTGGAGCCTGTGGGGGGGGGGGGGGCAGGGTGGCCCCAGACAGGGAGAGAGCCTGGGAGTCCCATTTAGATCAATAGATAGGGAGCCACCGCAAAACATAGGGGAGATGGGGAAAGCAGCTTGGCTCTAATCAGATTAGCTAAATGCAATTCCTCCTCCTCCTCCATCTCCTCCACTGCAGTACCTGCCTGGAAGCAGCTCTCCTTCTCTCTTTCCTCATCAGTCTTGCTCTCTCTTTACTCCCCCTCTCTCCTTTCCTTACTCCACCATCTCTCTCTCCCTCTCTCCCTCTCTCTCTCCCTCTCTCTCCCTCTCTCTCCCTCTCTCTCTCCCTCTCTCTCCCTCTCTCTCTCTCTCTCTCTCTCTCCCTCCCTCCCTCTCTCTCTCTCTCTCTCCCTCTCTCTCTCTCTCCCTCCCTCCCTCCCTCTCTCTCTCTCTCTCTCTCCCTCTCTCCCTCCCTCCCTCCCTCCCTCTCTCTCTCTCTCTCTCTCTCCCTCTCTCTCTCTCTCTCTCCCTCCCTCCCTCCCTCCCTCTCTCTCTCTCTCTCTCTGCAGAGCAGCAGTAATCAGAGAGCTGAGCAGACCGGGTGTGTGGGAACCAGAAGTGAGACCATTCCAAGCCCGTGCTCCGAGCTCAGAGCGGACCCTGACTTCCAGCAGCATGCTGACCTGTTAGAATGTTTCATGTTAGAGGGGAAACTAAAGAAGGACCATCGGTCAAGTCAGCGCGCTGCACACAGACCCAGACTATATTTCACTGAATAGACATTTCGACCAACACTGCAGAATAAACATCTGCCCACAATCATTCAACGGCTATCCTGACATTGGCGCTGGTTGGTCAGTACTGGGACGGTGTTGGTCAGTACTGGGACGGTGTTGGTCAGTACTGGGACCGTGTTGGTCAGTACTGGGACAGTGTTGGTCAGTACTGGGACAGTGTTGGTCAGTACTGGGACAGTGTTGGTCAGTACTGGGACAGTGTTGGTCAGTACTGGGACCGTGTTGGTCAGTACTGGGACCGTGTTGGTCAGTACTGGGACAGTGTTGGTCAGTGCTGGGACCGTGTTGGTCAGGACTGGGACCGTGTTGGTCAGTACTGGGACCGTGTTGGTCAGGACTGGGACAGTGTTGGTCAGTACTGGGACAGTGTTGGTCAGGACTGGGACAGTGTTGGTCAGTGCTGGGACCGTGTTGGTCAGTACTGGGACAGTGTTGGTCAGGACTGGGACCGTGTTGGTCAGTGCTTGGACAGTGTTGGTCAGGACTGGGACAGTGTTGGTCAGGACTGGGACCGTGTTGGTCAGTACTGGGACCGTGTTGGTCAGTACTGGGACAGTGTTGGTCAGTGCTGGGACCGTGTTGGTCAGTACTGGGACCGTGTTGGTCAGTACTGGGGCAGTGTTGGTCAGTACTGGGACGGTGTTGGTCAGTGCTGGGACAGTGTTGGTCAGTGTTGGGGTGGTTTTATTAACCAGGGAGCATCCATCAGTTCTAACATCTAAATGAGCCTTTAAAAAGGTTTGTTTTGTGTAAAAACTCAATACAACTTAATCACTCAGGATGTTCCATTGTAAACGCCCTGCCTTATCAGGGCTCGGACAGACGAGGATGGACAGCCACAACTGAAATAAGACGTCCAGAGACTGTGACTAGGGTAGTGGCTAGTTCCCAACACAGAGACCGGTGAAACCCTAAACCTAACCTAAAACGGCCTCTGCATTTATGGGAACTAGCCTTTACACTGTGACTAGCTCAGAGTGGGCGGCCATTATCTGCTCACTAGTCAATTTTTGTCCGTGTCCTCCATTTCCCCTCCCTTTGTGGGGCTGTCGATCTGTCCATCCCAGCTCTCCGCTGCACAATAGCCCGGAACAAGGCATGTCTCAATAACGCCACCGGCTCTGTCCTGGGGATCCATACGGCTCCATCCTCCCTGAGAGCTCAGGGCCTGAGACCTAGGAGTTCCTACAGCCCTACCACACACTGGGTTAGACAACCCAACACTAGGACCACACACTGGGTTAGACAACCCAACACTAGGACCACACACTGGGTTAGACAACCCAACACTAGGACCACACACTGGGCTAGACAACCCAACACTAGGACCACACACTGGGCTAGACAACCCAACACTAGGACCACACACTGGGCTAGACAACCCAACACTAGGACCACACACTGGGTTAGACAACCCAACACTAGGACCACACACTGGGTTAGACAACCCAACACTAGGACCACACACTGGGCTAGACAACCCAACACTAGGACCACACACTGGGCTAGACAACCCAACACTAGGACCACACACTGGGTTAGACAACCCAACACTAGGACCACACACTGGGCTAGACAACCCAACACTAGGACCACACACTGGGCTAGACAACCCAACACTAGGACCACACACTGGGTTAGACAACCCAACACTAGGAATTCCTTGACCCCTACCACACTGGGTAAGACAACCCAACACTAACCCCACACACTGGGTTAGACAACCCAACACTAGGAGTTCCTAGACCCCTACCACACACTGGGCTAGACGACCCAACACTAGGAGTTCCTAGACCCCTACCACACACTGGGCTAGACGACCCAACACTAGGAGTTCCTAGACCCCTACCACACACTGGGCTAGACAACCCAACACTAGGAGAGTCTGCTCAGGCATAACCCCAGCCCAGGTGAATGGAAGCTAGAGAAGCAAGAAAGGCAGCATTCGCTGCAGCAAATTCAGTTTCTTGCCATCAAAACTTTGTCTAAAAGGATGTGTTGTGTACTACAGTACAGTATATCATACTGTACAACGATAGTTATGCAAATCCTATTTTTGCAGTGAAGAGGGGGGGGGGGGGGAGTCCCGGCGTGTCCCCTACCGAGCGGGATGAACACATGCATGTGTGGACACGCTGGAGGAAGTGTGTGAGTATATATGAACACATGCATGTGTGGACACGCTGGAGGAAGTGTGAGAGTATATATGAACACATGCATGTGTGGACACGCTGGAGGAAGTGTGTGAGTATATATGAAGGCATGCGTGGATTTATCAGGACTATCCTGGTGGAACGGCTCAAGTGATGAGGCCTGGTGTTCAGGGCTCAGATGAATACCCAGCGTGTTCAGGGCTCAGATGAATACTCAGCGTGTTCAGGGCTCAGATGAATACCCAGCGTGTTCAGGGCTCAGATGAATACCCAGCGTGTTCAGGGCTCAGATGAATACCCAGCGTGTTCAGGGCTCAGATGAATACTCAGCGTGTTCAGGGCTCAGATGAATACCCAGCGTGTTCAGGGCTCAGATGAATACCCAGCGTGTTCAGGGCTCAGATGAATACCCAGCGTGTTCAGGGCTCAGATGAATACCCAGCGTGTTCAGGGCTCAGATGAATACCCAGCGTGTTCAGGGCTCAGATGAATACCCAGTGTGTTCAGAGCTCAGATGAATACCCAGCGTGTTCAGGGCTCAGATGAATACCCAGCGTGTTCAGGGCTCAGATGAATACCCAGCGTGTTCAGGCCCTGGAGGACAGCAGCAGAGGACAGGATATAATGCGCTTCTACCACTCTCTCACACACACTCTCACATGCACACACACTCACACACACCTACAAGAACACACTCCCCAGCGCCTGCACACACACGCACACACCTACAAGAACACACACAAATACTCGCGCACACACACACCTGCAAGAACACACACACCAGTGTGTGATTGCACGCACACACGCGCGCACATACACACACCAGTGTGTGATTGCATGAACACACGTGCGTGTGCGCGCACACACACACACACACACACACACACACACACGCACGCACACACACACGGGCCCTGCAGCTGTGGGAGGAGAGAGCAACAGTGACAAACAGCCTTGGTGCTACAAAGGTGGCAGCAAATCTATCAAACGGGACAATACAATCGCAATTGAGTTTCTTTAGCTTTTTTTTTATAGCAGATGCGTGTATCTGGATGGCTGCCCCCCCCCCCTCCCCCTCCGCATAGGCTGGGCCCCGCCTCCACTCGCTCGCTCGCTCGCTGGGGTGGTGTGTGTGTGTGTGAGCGCTTGGTGCTGGTGTATGAGTGTCCCCGTTGTGTGTATGCATGGTTGCTGTGTGTGTGTGTGTAAGCGCTGTTTTTAGATTAGTGCTGGGGTATTGTAAACAGAGCCAAGCAGAAACAGCATTAATCTTGTGCAATTATAGGAAAAAGGCAATTACAGGCTTGTCCCGCGCTGAGAGGAGTGATCAATTTCTCTGCACACGTGCACAGAGGCAGGTTGGGTGAGACCTGCTCCAACAACAAGCCCTGGACCGCCAGCACCGGCACACAGAGACCCGGCCCGCCAGGAACCAGGCCGCCAGGACCAGAACACAGATACCCGGCCCGCCAGGAACCAGCCCGCCAGGAACCAGGCCGCCAGGAACCAGCCCACCAGGAACCAGCCCACCAGGAACCAGCCCTCCAGGAACCAGCCCACCAGGAACCAGCCCACCAGGAACCAGCCCACCAGGAACCAGCCCACCAGGAACCAGCCCGCCAGGAACGAACCTGCCAGGAACCAGCCCACCAGGAACCAGCCCACCAGGAACCAGCCCTCCAGGAACCAGCCCACCAGGAACCAGCCCACAAGGAACCAGCCCACAAGGAACCAGCCCTCCAGGAACCAGCCCACCAGGAACCAGCCCTCCAGGAACCAGCCCACCAGGAACCAGCCAGCACGCGGCGGCTTAACCAGCGCCCACCAGGACACCGAGGACGGCAATAACACTGAAGGTTACACTGCCATTTTGTCTTTGTGATGATTCAGATTTTTTTTTCTGGATCAAATGATATTGTTTACATTGGGAACAAATGAGCCCCTACCAGCTCATATGAGTCATCTATAGCAGCAGGTCTCAGGTCTGATTTAACTACCAGCTCATATGAGTCATCTATAGCAGCAGGTCTCAGGTCTGATTTAACTACCAGCTCATATGAGTCATCTATAGCAGCAGGTCTCAGGTCTGATTTAACTACCAGCTCATATGAGTCATCTATAGCAGCAGGTCTCAGGTCTGATTTAACTACCAGCTCATATGAGTCATCTATAGCAGCAGGTCTCAGGTCTGATTTAACTACCAGCTCATATGAGTCATCTATAGCAGCAGGTCTCAGGTCTGATTTAACTACCAGCTCATATGAGTCATCTATAGCAGCAGGTCTCAGGTCTGATTTAACTACCAGCTCATATGAGTCATCTATAGCAGCAGGTCTCAGGTCTGATTTAACTACCAGCTCATATGAGTCATCTATAGCAGCAGGTCTCAGGTCTGATTTAACTACCAGCTCATATGAGTCATCTATAGCAGCAGGTCTCAGGTCTGATTTAACTACCAGCTCATATGAGTCATCTATAGCAGCAGGTCTCAGGTCTGATTTAACTACCAGCTCATATGAGTCATCTATAGCAGCAGGTCTCAGGTCTGATTTAACTACCAGCTCATATGAGTCATCTATAGCAGCAGGTCTCAGGTCTGATTTAACTACCAGCTCATATGAGTCATCTATAGCAGCAGGTCTCAGGTCTGATTTAACTACCAGCTCATATGAGTCATCTATAGCAGCAGGTCTCAGGTCTGATTTAACTCCCAGCGCCAATGCAACAACACACTGCTGAGAGAGAGGAGGGAAATAATATAGAGAGCTGGGTGATTCTGACCAGTCGGTCCCCAGTACTGACCAGTCCCCAGTACTGACCAGTCCACAGTACTGACCAGTCCCCAGTCCCCAGTACTGACCAGTCCCCAGTCCCCAGTACTGACCAGTCCACAGTACTGACCAGTCCACAGTCCACAGTACTGACCAGTCCACAGTCCCCAGTACTGACCAGTCCCCAGTACTGACCAGTCCCCAGTACTGACCAGTCCACAGTCCCCAGTACTGACCAGTCCACAGTACTGACCAGTCCCCAGTCCCCAGTACTGACCAGTCCCCAGTCCCCAGTACTGACCAGTCCCCAGTACTGACCAGTCCCCAGTCCCCAGTACTGACCAGTCCACAGTACTGACCAGTCCCCAGTACTGACCAGTCCCCAGTCCCCAGTACTGACCAGTCCCCAGTCCCCAGTACTGACCAGTCCACAGTACTGACCAGTCCCCAGTCCCCAGTACTGACCAGTCCCCAGTCCCCAGTCCCCAGTACTGACCAGTCCCCAGTACTGACCAGTCCCCAGTCCCCAGTACTGACCAGTCCCCAGTCCCCAGTACTGACCAGTCCCCAGTCCCCAGTCCCCAGTACTGACCAGTCCCCAGTACTGACCAGTCCCCAGTCCGTCTCTGCTGTGTGCAGCCCTGGCTCAGGACCCGCGAGCCCAGGCCGACCCGTGTGGATGAACTGATGTCCTACCTCCCATCAGGCAGGTCAGAGGGGCAGATATGGGCCAGGGATCTTCTGACCAGTGCAGACTACAGACATCCTGCTCCTCACCGCTCAGCACCGAGCCACTGGCAAGCAGCGTACCTGTGCCCCCTAGTGGCTCCCACCTCAAACAGCACCCCCGTAGCATTACAACACAGTGCCAGTCTGCCCCGACGCTATGCTTCTCCAACCTACATCCTGCCCGGGCTTAGATCCCCCCCCAGACCACAGTCTGACACCCACCCCAAATTACTTCACCGCCTTGGAACCGAGCAGGGTAACAGGATATCAACACAGCCTCTCTTAAAACAGCCCTTTTCACATCCATCTGTGGGGGAAGTGAGAGACTGGCCGGGTTGTTTTGATCTGCGCGATGCTAAGGAGCGCGGGGGAAACTCAATACATAAACACGTCAGCGGACGAGCTGGGAGAGGCTGATCCCAATCACCTTTTACATCATCATCTCTATATGGGTTTCCATGGCCCAATCTGATGGGCAGGGGTACGAGGGATCCAACAGAGAGGGCCATTGAGGGTAGGCTCTCAGGAACTTTCCCTGGGGTTCTATGATGGTGGGTAGGGTTCTATGATGGTGGGTAGGGTTCTATGATGGTGGGTAAGGTTCTAGGACATACTGACATGGACATGCATACTAGAGACTCTGACCTGATATCTTCTTGATATCTTGATACTTGCACAGCTTACAGTAGTAGGCATGTCTGTAAAACCTGCCTGCATTTTGTCATATTATATCATATATTTGTATATAAATTTGTATTTAGTCTTGATTGTGCTTCTAGTCAATTTCCCCCGGAAATCAATAGAGTACAACCTACTGTTATGGGTAAAGGGTTCTATTATGGTGGAACTACTAGGGTTCTACTGTGGTGGAACTCCCGGGGTTCTACTGTGGTGGAACTACAAGGGTTCTATTGTGGTGGAGCTGCTAAGGTTCTACTGTGGTTTCTACTGTGGTGGAAATACTAGGGTATTATTATTGTGGAACTACTAGGGTTCTATTATGGCGGAACTACTAGGGTTCTATTATGGTGGAACTAGCAGGGTTCTACTGTGGTAGAACTACTAGGGTTCTATTGTGGTGGAACTACAAGGGTTCTACTGTGGTGGAAGTACTAGGGTTCTATTATGGTGGAACTGCTAAGGTTATACTGTGGTTTCTACTGTGGTGGAACTACTAGGGTGCTATTATTGTGGAGCTACTAGGATTCTATTATGGTGGGACTAGCAGGGTTCTGCTGTGGTGGAACTAGCAGGGTTCTACTGTGGTAGAACTACTAGGGTTCTATTGTGGTGGAACTACAAGGGTTCTACTGTGGTGGAACTACTAGGGTTCTACTGTGGTGGGACTAATAGGGTTCTACTGTGGTGGAACTAATAGGTTTCTATTATGGTGGAACTACTAGGGTTCTACTGTGGTGGA
>NC_140253.1:15560041-15570041 GCF_949987555.1 Borostomias antarcticus
GACAGAGACAACGTCTGGGCCTATCCCTTTAAACGTCCGGGACTATCCCTTTAAACGTCTGGGACTATCCCTTTAAACGTCCGGGACTATCCCTTTAAACGTCCGGGACTATCCCTTTAAACGTCCGGGACTATCCCTTTAAACGTCTGGGCCTATCCCTTTAAACGTCCGGGACTATCCCTTTAAACGTCTGGGACTATCCCTTTAAACGTCTGGGACTATCCCTTTAAACGTCTGGGCCTATCCCTTTAAACGTCTGGGACTATCCCTTTAAACGTCTGGGACTATCCCTTTAAACGTCTGGGACTATCCCTTTAAACGTCCGGGACTATCCCTTTAAACGTCCGGGACTATCCCTTTAAACGTCTGGGCCTATCCCTTTAAACGTCTGGGCCTATCCCTTTAAACGTCTGGGCCTATCCCTTTAAACGTCCGGGACTATCCCTTTAAACGTCTGGGACTATCCCTTTAAACGTCCGGGACTATCCCTTTAAACGTCCGGGACTATCCCTTTAAACGTCCGGGACTATCCCTTTAAACGTCCGGGACTATCCCTTTAAACGTGTGGGACTATCCCTTTAAACGTCTTGGACTATCCCTTTAAACGTCTGGGACTATCCCTTTAAACGTCTGGGACTATCCCTTAAACGTCTGGGACTATCCCTTTAAACGTCTGGGACTATCCCTTTAAACGTCCGGGACTATCCCTTTAAACGTCCGGGACTATCCCTTTAAACGTCCGGGACTATCCCTTTAAACGTCCGGGACTATCCCTTTAAACGTCCGGGACTATCCCTTTAAACGTCTTGGACTATCCCTTTAAACGTCTGGGACTATCCCTTTAAACGTCTGGGACTATCCCTTTAAACGTCTGGGACTATCCCTTTAAACGTCTGGGACTATCCCTTAAACGTCTGGGACTATCCCTTTAAACGTCTGGAACTATCCCTTTAAACGTCTGGAATTATCCCTTTAAACGTCTGGGACTATCCCTTTAAACGTCTGGGACTATCCCTTTAAACGTCTGGAACTATCCCTTTAAACGTCCGGGACTATCCCTTTAAACGTCTGGAACTATCCCTTTAAACGTCCGGGACTATCCCTTTGTGCTCCTGATCCAAATATTAAAGGTAAACATTACATAAGCGCAGGGTAATTCCTTTGAGATGTTCCTAATTGCCAAAAATGTAGTTCTGTTAAACACAAACCATGAGTACAAAATATGTACTGTAGTCTAATAATAAATACAGTCCCTAATGACATCCCAAATGGATAAGGCAGTATATTGTACAAGCATAGGCCTATGCATGAAAGATACAGTCATATATGAAATGGTATATATGAATATGAAATATATGTTTGGTTTTGCACAATGTCAGTTGTGAGCTGGGTTACAGAGTCCTGCTGTAAACCGTGGAACTGCATTCATCACCTCCTGCTGTTAGCTTCTGGAAATCTCCGCTAAATACACCAGGCTCAGGCTTTAACTGACCACTCTGGTGGGGGGGGAGGGGGGGGTAGTGCTGTGTTGCAGGCTGGGGGAGTGTGTGTGTGTGTGTTTGCGTGTGCGTGTGTATTTGGGCGCGTGTGTGTGTGTTTGCGTGTGTGTGTGTGTGTGTTTGCGTGTGTGTGTTTGCGTGTGTGTGTGCGCGTGTTTGCGTGTGCGTGTGTATTTGGGCGCGTGTGTGTGTGTGTGTGTGTGTGTGTTACTCACGCGGATTGAGGATCTTCACAGTGGAGTCGGGGTCTGGGTGCTGTTTATGCATCACTTGAGTGCAGATCTGTTCAGTCAGGATCTACACACCAGGAGAGAAGAGACCAGTGAGATTCACTCTCTCTACCAGGGAGATTCACTCTCTCTACCAGTGAGATTCACTCTCTCTACCAGGGAGATTCACTCTCTCTACCAGGGAGATTCACTCTCTACCAGTGAGATTCACTCTCTCTACCAGGGAGATTCACTCTCTCTACCAGCACAACTACCAGTGAGATTCACTCTCTCTACCAGGGAGATTCACTCTCTCTACCAGGGAGATTCACTCTCTCTACCAGGGAGATTCACTCTCTCTACCAGGGAGATTCACTCTCTCTACCAGGGAGATTCACTCTCTCTACCAGGGAGATTCACTCTCTCTACCAGGGAGATTCACTCTCTCTACCAGGGAGATTCACTCTCTCTACCAGGGAGATTCACTCTCTCTACCAGGGAGATTCACTCTCTCTACCAGGGAGATTCACTCTCTCTACCAGGGAGATTCACTCTCTCTACCAGTGAGATTCACCACACAGAAACACAGGCAATTGTGAAGATGTGGACAAATGCATTAACCTTTGAAGTGAGATTTCACGATTGTATAAAATTGCAATACCAGTACAGCACTAGCCTCTGCAGGAATGTGCTTGGTTCTGAAAGCCCAGTGAGGCATTACTATTCCAGCAGCCCTCAGCTGGACACATTAGTCCACTACTTAGAAGACAGGTTATTATATTGAAGAGGTTTTTGAGATATGAAAATAAAATGGTTTTATGTTTGTGGTAGGCATTTAGGTCCATTTAATTATGGTGATGCCAGCAATCCAGGAAGTGCAGTATGAGTATTATATACTGTACTTGAATAAAATAATAACATTAAACCAAATAAATCACTAACATATAAAAAGGCTCAGCAAACACACTGATATACTGAGCTAATATTTGAGACCGTAATCTAACATTGCATTAAGAAATTAGTAACTACTTCATAATAACTATGCCAGACTGGTAGCACACACACAAGCAAATAAACGTAAACACACACACACACACACACACACACACACACACACACACACACACACGGAAACTGACCTCGAAGAGCACGTTGTAGGTTGTCATGGTGAAGTGTCCAGAGTGGAGCATCATGCGTTCGGTGAGCAGAGAGAAGAGGCCGTGGCCTAGCATGACCTCGGACTTCCTCCTGAGCAGGGGTCAAAGGTCAGAGATCACCTCCACTGACTCATCTACCCACAATGCATTCACCTCCTCTGCACACACTGTGCTGTATATGGTAAAAATACTAGTCATGGGACTAGGGCTATCTCATCCAGCAGTGTGACCCTGTATCTCATCCCTGTATCTCATCCAGCAGTGTGACCCTGTATCTCATCCCTGTATCTCATCCAGCAGTGTGACCCTGTATCTCATCCCTGTATCTCATCCAGCAGTGTGACCCTGTATCTCATCCCTGTATCTCATCCAGCAGTGTGACCCTGTATCTCATCCCTGTATCTCATCCAGCAGTGTGACCCTGTATCTCATCCCTGTATCTCATCCAGCAGTGTGACCCTGTATCTCATCCCTGTATCTCATCCAGCAGTGTGACCCTGTATCTCATCCCTGTATCTCATCCAGCAGTGTGACCCTGTATCTCATCCCTGTATCTCATCCAGCAGTGTGACCCTGTATCTCATCCCTGTATCTCATCCAGCAGTGTGACCCTGTATCTCATCCCTGTATCTCATCCAGCAAACCCCCACAGCCATCTTCATTGCTCAGAGAATCAAAGGGGGCTTGCAAGAGGCTAATTTGTTATCAAAACAGTTCTCTGCGACAGTAGGTTATTGACTCAGAGGAGAATAGCTTTAATACGCTATTAATTTTCCAGCGGAGTGCAGTCTGAATGGGGATTAGCTATCGACCCCCTCTTGAATGAGGCCTGCTTCTCCTGCAGACCTGACGCGATGAGAAGATCGCTCTGAACTAATAAACAGCAATACTATACGATACAATACAAGCCTTTTTGCTTTGTGTAAATGCAGGTAAGTGAGAACAAAATATAGGTGAAACATACAGGTGACACAGCTACTGTAAATTAGTGAGCTACATACAGTAATTATCCCAAAATAAACAAGAATCTGTTTAGGTTTTCAACAGAATTCCCTGTGTTGAAATGTGCAGTGTGTAGATTAGGGCTAGTAAAGTGCGTAGCCGGTGGCAGGAGCAGCATGTAGGGGCTTACTTGGCTGGTAAGTGCTTGAGAAAGTAGCCCATGACTTTGAGCGCCTGCACCCGAATCCCTTCGCTTGTGGAAGCCAGCAGCTTGTAGACGACCCTGCAGGAAAACACACAGAGCCATGAAGACCACACCCTCATTCTCACTCCTATATTGTAGCACGGCTCTTGGTTCAGAAGCCAGATATGACTGCAGCAAAGCTTCACGTGGCTGATACAATACTGCGCGTCTTCCCTGGTTCCACAAAGACACAACATAAATGAGAATAAGCAATGAATCAGCCAAGGAAGTCAGCCCAGACAGACGTTCACATGAAAGCAGTTGAACTCTTGGCTTCCGGGTCATCTGGATCTGGATGGACGCAGCACACTGCTTTGTTATCCCCACCCTTGATAAAAGTACCATTATTATGGTTCAAAATGATTATTTTCTTTCCAGAACAATCACAGATATTCACGCTCCTGTTATCAGTACAGTACTGTGGTTCCTCCCTTGACCATTAAAAAAGCACCTTTGATAGGGTCATACTGTATGAGGTTATGGAACGGATCCTCAACCATTCCTCAACCATTCCTCAACCATTCCTCAACCATTCCTCCATGCAGAATTGTTTGAGTTCCTTCAGATTCTTGGGCTGACGTCTGCAGACTGCATTTCAAACCACAAATGTTCAATGTGATTCAGGTCTGGAGACAGATGGCTGCTTCAGGACTCTGATCTTATGCCCTGTCAACTGTTTCTTAGTTGCTCTGGATATATGTTTGGGATCGTTGTCCTGTTGGAAGGTCCATCTGTGGCCAAGGTGTAGCTTCCTGGCAGAAAGAACACAGTTTCTGGACAAAATGTCTTGGTGCGCGCTGGAGTTCATGGTTCCATGTATTTTAACAAGGGCCCAGGGCCTGAGGATGCTAAATAACACAGCATTAAAGATCCTCCACCATGTTCCACTGTAGACCCACCATGTTCCACTGTAGACCCACCATGTTCCACTGTAGACCCACCATGTTCCACTGTAGACCCACCATGTTTCACCATAGGCATGAGGTGCTTCTCAACGTTCAAATTCTTTGGACACCAAACATAACGCTGATGTACATGTCCACTTTTTGTTTCATCTGAGTGACCACAAAACATGGTTCCAATTATAGTTCTGACGTACTGTAGTTTGGCAAATCCATGATGCATTTTCTGGTGAATTTTCATCAAAAGAGGCTGCCTTCTTGCAACTCTGCCGTCAAGGCCATGGCTGTGTAGGCTTCGTCAAACGCTAGCTTTGGACACCTTGTAATCCCAAGATGCCAGGTTGTTTTGGAGATCTTGTGCCCCTTGGACTTTTTTTACCGTTTGAACCATCCGTCTCACTACACGTAGGGGCAAGATAGACGCTTGTCCTGTTCCAGTGGCCTTACTGTACATTTCTTACATGTCTTATATTTCCTCATAATTTACACAACAGTTGAAAGCGGTATCTTTAACTTTGTATGCATTTTTTTGTAGCCTGATTTCCTGATCTGTAGAGGAAAATAAACTTTTGTCTGATGCTTTCAGGGAGTTCTGTGCCTTTGGCTGGCCACAGCGTTTCAAACATGTGCTTTTTATACCCTACGGAAACAGGAAACCATTGTGGGGCAATACATAGTTCCCTAACCTTCCAATGAACTTAAAACAAGATTTGTTTTTCTTGGATTTTAAGATAATAATTAGGAGTGTGAATAATTGTGATCGAGGATCACGTTTTCTGGAAGAAAAATATTCTTAATAATAAAATGTTTTTCTGAACAGTTGTATTACTACTGTAGGTTTGGAATTTTTGGAATTTCTTGAGCAAAAAATATACCTCAGTACTATATACCATACTTTATTTTATACAGTTTTTTGGTACATCTTTATGAAGGGTGTGAATCTATTGTACGCAGTACAGCCTCACACTACAGTCTCTCTCCGCCTCCCCAAGGAATGAGCCACGGGGGGTGTGGAAAAACTACAGCCCAGAACGGTCAACAGCGTACCCGCTAGAGAACGGTCAACAGCATACCCGCTAGAGAACGGTCAACAGCGTACCCGCTAGAGAACGGTCAACAGCGTACCCGCTACAGAATGGTCAACAGCGTACCCGCTAGAGAACGGTCAACAGCGTACCCGCTAGAGAACGGTCAACAGCGTACCCGCTAGAGAACGGTCAACAGCGTACCCGCTAGAGAACGGTCAACAGCGTACCCGCTAGAGAATGGTCAACAGCGTACCCGCCACAGAACGGTTCATGGGAGAGAGAGGTGTTACCGTATTCCGTTGCGCTGGTCGAAGGCCTGGACCATGGAACCAGGGTGCTCAGACATCAGAGCCACCAGCAGCTGCAGAACGTCCATCAGGTTGTCGTCCTGCAGGGGTCACAATGCCCCACAGGGGTCCACGTTAGCATTATTAGCGCTACAGTAAACACTGCTAATAGGGGCCCATGTTAGCATTATTAGCGCTACAGTAAACACTGCTAACAGGGGCCACAATTAGCATAGTGGTATAGTCTTACAAGATCCTCCGTGAGAAATAAACATTGCTGGTGGAGTCTCCCTGTCCATGCTCTAATGTGGATGTTTAAAAATACACACAAACGTCCGCCAGTGTACTTGCATTAATTATCATAATGTGTTTATGCACTAATGAACAATTTATCAATGACGTTAAGACCCTAGCAGTCAAGCAGCCTTTCTTCTTCATAGTGAAGTGAAAACGAGGCATTCATCAGCCCTGCTTCACACGTGGGTCATCCCCCGGGTCAGAGATGGCCCAGATGACGCGGGCGTGCGTGAGCCAGGCGGGAGGGGGTTCTGGCCCAGATGACGCGGGCGTGCCTGAGCCAGGCGGGAGGGGGTTCTGGCCCAGATGACGCGGGCGTGCGTGAGCCAGGCGGGAGGGGGTTCTGGCCCAGATGACGCGGGCGTGCGTGAGCCAGGCGGGAGGGGGTTCTGGCCCAGATGACGAGGGCGTGCGTGAGCCAGGCGGGAGGGGGTTCTGGCCCAGATGACGAGGGCGTGCGTGAGCCAGGCGGGAGGGGGTTCTGGCCCAGATGACGCGGGCGTGCGTGAGCCAGGCGGGAGGGGGTTCTGGCCCAGATGACGCGGGCGTGCGTGAGCCAGGCGGGAGGTGGTTCTGGAACGCCTCGTTCTGCTTGTTCTACAGGCTCATTACGACTCTACGCATCAGTGCTTTCTAAAAACAGCAGCTTCCGTCCGGCGGGCAGGGCGGGGCGGGGAGACTTGGCTGTGCTTTAGAGAGGATGTTTTTCCTAGCAGAGTGCTGCGTCTGAGTCTGCTGGAGGACAGAGGAGGAGCTGTGAGGTTAGGCTGCCACCTAGTGGCAGCTTTTATTATGCCAGTGATTGGACGGGAGCAAAAGTGGATCCATGCCATTTAAATAGTTTGCATCATCCCACGCCAAGTATGGTAGGAACATTAGAAACCAAATGAGAGCAAGCCATTCACAGGCACTGTTGAACGCACATGTGTTTGTGTGTGTGTGTGTGTGTGTGTGTGTGTGTGTGTGTGTGTGTGTGTGTGTGCGCGTGTCCAAACATAGTATACACACACACACACACAAACACACACACACACACACACACACACACACACGTGTTATCACTATAAGACACACACACACACAGAGCTGGGCCAGGGGAGAGACTCTACCTCGTGCATGGTGAGTTCAGGGGAGAGACTCTACCTCGTGCATGGTGAGTTCAGGGGAGAGACTCTACCTCGTGCATGGTGAGTTCAGGAGAGAGACTCTACCTCGTGCATGGTGAGTTCAGGAGAGACTCTACCTCGTGCATGGTGAGTTCAGGGGAGAGACTCTACCTCGTGCATGGTGAGTTCAGGAGAGACTCTACCTCGTGCATGGTGAGTTCAGGAGAGAGACTACCTCGTGCATGGTGAGTTCAGGAGAGACTCTACCTCGTGCATGGTGAGTTCAGGAGAGACTCTACCTCGTGCATGGTGAGTTCAGGGGAGAGACTCTACCTCGTGCATGGTGAGTTCAGGGAGAGACTCTACCTCGTGCATGGTGAGTTCAGGGGAGAGACTCTACCTCGTGCATGGTGAGTTCAGGAGAGACTCTACCTCGTGCATGGTGAGTTCAGGAGAGACTCTACCTCGTGCATGGTGAGTTCAGAGGAGAGAGAGACTCTACCTCGTGCATGGTGAGTTCAGGAGAGAGACTCTACCTCGTGCATGGTGAGTTCAGGGGAGAGACTCTACCTCGTGCATGGTGAGTTCAGGAGAGAGACTCTACCTCGTGCATGGTGAGTTCAGGAGAGACTCTACCTCGTGCATGGTGAGTTCAGAGGAGAGAGAGACTCTACCTCGTGCATGGTGAGTTCAGGGGAGAGACTCTACCTCGTGCATGGTGAGTTCAGGGGAGAGACTCTACCTCGTGCATGGTGAGTTCAGGAGAGACTCTACCTCGTGCATGGTGAGTTCAGGGAGAGACTCTACCTCGTGCATGGTGAGTTCAGGGAGAGACTCTACCTCGTGCATGGTGAGTTCAGGAGAGACTCTACCTCGTGCATGGTGAGTTCAGGAGAGACTCTACCTCGTGCATGGTGAGTTCAGGAGAGAGACTCTACCTCGTGCATGGTGAGTTCAGAGGAGAGACTCTACCTCGTGCATGGTGAGTTCAGGGAGAGACTCTACCTCGTGCATGGTGAGTTCAGGAGAGACTCTACCTCGTGCATGGTGAGTTCAGGAGAGACTCTACCTCGTGCATGGTGAGTTCAGGAGAGACTCTACCTCGTGCATGGTGAGTTCAGGGAGAGACTACCTCGTGCATGGTGAGTTCAGGAGAGACTCTACCTCGTGCATGGTGAGTTCAGGGAGAGAGAGACTCTACCTCATGCATGGTGAGTTCAGAGGAGAGACTCTACCTCGTGCATGGTGAGTTCAGGGAGAGAGAGACTCTACCTCATGCATGGTGAGTTCAGAGGAGAGACTCTACCTCGTGCATGGTGAGTTCAGGGAGAGACTCTACCTCGTGCATGGTGAGTTCAGGAGAGACTCTACCTCGTGCATGGTGAGTTCAGGAGAGACTCTACCTCGTGCATGGTGAGTTCAGGAGAGACTCTACCTCGTGCATGGTGAGTTCAGGGGAGAGACTCTACCTCGTGCATGGTGAGTTCAGAGGAGAGAGAGACTCTACCTCGTGCATGGTGAGTTCAGGGGAGAGACTCTACCTCGTGCATGGTGAGTTCAGGAGAGACTCTACCTCGTGCATGGTGAGTTCAGGAGAGACTCTACCTCGTGCATGGTGAGTTCAGGAGAGACTCTACCTCGTGCATGGTGAGTTCAGGGGAGAGACTCTACCTCGTGCATGGTGAGTTCAGAGGAGAGAGAGACTCTACCTCGTGCATGGTGAGTTCAGGGGAGAGACTCTACCTCGTGCATGGTGAGTTCAGGAGAGACTCTACCTCGTGCATGGTGAGTTCAGGAGAGACTCTACCTCGTGCATGGTGAGTTCAGGAGAGACTCTACCTCGTGCATGGTGAGTTCAGGAGAGACTCTACCTCGTGCATGGTGAGTTCAGGAGAGACTCTACCTCGTGCATGGTGAGTTCAGGGGAGAGACTCTACCTCGTGCATGGTGAGTTCAGGGAGAGACTCTACCTCGTGCATGGTGAGTTCAGGAGAGAGACTCTACCTCGTGCATGGTGAGTTCAGGAGAGACTCTACCTCGTGCATGGTGAGTTCAGGAGAGAGACTCTACCTCGTGCATGGTGAGTTCAGGGAGAGACTCTACCTCGTGCATGGTGAGCTCAGGAGAGAGACTCTACCTCGTGCATGGTGAGTTCAGGAGAGAGACTCTACCTCGTGCATGGTGAGCTCAGGAGAGACTCTACCTCGTGCATGGTGAGTTCAGGAGAGAGACTCTACCTCGTGCATGGTGAGTTCAGGAGAGACTCTACCTCGTGCATGGTGAGTTCAGGAGAGACTCTACCTCGTGCATGGTGAGTTCAGGAGAGAGA
>NC_140253.1:15595041-15605041 GCF_949987555.1 Borostomias antarcticus
TCGATCAGACTGGCTGGCCTGATGTGACAGGGCCACTTCCACCTCACTGAGCATGTGCCACGCTTCCCAGAATGCCCTGGGGCAGCCCAGAGCCTGTGGTCCAGACACCAGACAAGCTGGAAGGAGGGAGGGAGGAACGGTCTGATCTAACAGACTAAAGGGATATTTTGGAGAGGATAAGCCTTAGTGAGTGCTAATCTTCATAAGTAGGGTTTGTGTACAATAGCTAGTGGCCTGCACTGTGGATGATTTGAGGATCAGTGATGATGATGTCTGTCTGTCTGGCTCGACTGCGTCTTTCTCCTGGGAGCGGACGCTGTGCGGCCGGCTGACCAATGTTCTCTGAGGTGACTCTTCTCTGAGGTGATTCTTCTCTGAGGTGATTCTTCTCAGGTGAATCTTCTCTGAGGTGATTCTTCTCTGAGGTGATTCTTCTCTGAGGTGATTCTTCTAAGGTGAATCTTCTCTGAGGTGATTCTTCTCTGAGGTGATTCTTCTCTGAGGTGATTCTTCTCTGAGGTGATTCTTCTAAGGTGAATCTTCTCTGAGGTGATTCTTCTCTGAGGTGATTCTTCTCTGAGGTGATTCTTCTCAGGTGAATCTTCTCTGAGGTGATTCTTCTCTGAGGTGATTCTTCTCTGAGGTGATTCTTCTCAGGTGAATCTTCTCTGAGGTGATTCTTCTTGGTTCTAGGGACTGGGTTAGCTAACAGCTCTGTATGGTTGAGAGGTGTTGAACAGGTGAATTGAACAAGCTCGTTATAAATAGTCCATCTTGAAAGGCACCAGACTTGAGGTGCCAGACACCGAAGGTGTCACGATCCTAGAAGTCTGAATCAAGAAGCTGATTGGCTGTCTGGGTCTTTATTATGATAAAAGCAGAGAAGTGGATACTCTGACTCCTGTCCGAACTACAGACTCCATCAGAGCCTGCATCTGAATGCAGTGTGAAACATTTGACTGTGAGCCACATTGTCTTAAAAGTCTTAAAAGTACCCAACATCTGGTCATAGTGAAAGGAAAATAAAATAATGTCAATTAAATAAGGCTAAACCCAGATAGCCCTGAGGAAAGCCATGAGTCCAGCTCTGGAACTGTGGTAAGAGCTTGAGTTCCCTGCCTCCCCCCCGCCAAGCCTTCACCACAGTGATAAGAGACAAAGCTGGAGGCTTAAACACACAAGTTCAAGGCATGAGCCCTGCTCGTTCCCCTCTGCCCTGCTGGTTCCCCTCTGCCCTGCTGGTACCCCTGAGGTTCCCCTCTGCCCTGCTGGTACCCCTGTGGTTCCTCTCTTCCCTGCTGGTACCCCTGAGGTTCCCCTCTGCCCTGCTGGTTCCCCTGTGGTTCCCCTCTGCCCTGCTGGTACCCCTGTGGTTCCCCTCTTCCCTGCTGGTACCCCTGAGGTTCCCCTCTGCCCTGCTGGTTCCCCTGTGGTTCCCCTCTGCCCTGCTGGTTCCCCTCTGCCCTGCTGCCCTGCGGTTCCCCTCTGCCCTGCTGGTTCCCCTGTGCTTCCCCTCTTCCCTGCTGGTACCCCTCTTCCCTGCTGGTACCCCTGCGGTTCCCCTCTGCCCTGTGGTTCCCCTCTGCCCTGCTGGTACCCCTGAGGTTCCCCTCTTCCCTGCTGGTACCCCTGAGGTTCCCCTCTTCCCTGCTGGTACCCCTGAGGTTCCCCTCTGCCAAGCGGTTCCCCTCTGCCCTGCAGTTCCCCTGCATACCGGCGACCATGGCGTCGGCGGTGGCCACGCGGTGCAGCACCAGCTGGATGAGCTGCGTGTGGGTGCAGGCCTGCAGGTTCCTCACGCTCTTCTTCAGGATGGCGCTGAAGATGCTCCACACCTCGGCCTGGCAGTTGGCCGGGCAGCGCTCCAGCAGCTCCACCATGCACACCACGCTCTCCGGCTCCTGGATGATGAAGTTCATCTCCAGGTCAAACGGGCCGCCCACCAGCTGGACCGGGACCGGGGGGAGGGGGGGAGAAAGGAGGACAGAAAGAATGAGAGAGGAACGCTCGGTGTCTGTTCGTCTACCAAGTTCTCTGAGCACGGGGAGGACTTATTCAGCTGAGCAGTCTGTCTGACCGACCTGGGCTGAGTTTTCCAGAGGCATTGTAGCACTACGGTGAACGCCGTAGCTTACCTATCTGGGAAACGCAGCCCTGATCTTGAACACCCAGCAGCTCTCGCTACGGAGAACACTCCTGGGAACGAGCCAGCATGTTCATGGACACCAGCGAGAATCCAATCGGTCTGATTGGTTACTGACTGAACATTTCCCCTTTTCAAGGCTTTGGCTAACGAGTCCTGCCGTCTAGCGAGCAGTCAGAGCATATCTGGGACACAGGATGTGATTCACTTGGACTTTCTTCCACGCTAACTCTCACTTCACTGAGGTCTTTATTACACAAATGCAAAGTTTTTTACTTACATTTTCATTTAGTCCTGACTATACGCTCCCAAATGAAATAATGTTGACATGTAGCTGGATTTGAAAGGTAGACTAAAGTATGGATGGAGCTCAGTGTTGGGTGACTGCATTAGAGCATGTGAGTCATCCAGCAGCAGGAACAGCCTCTCTCCTACCCCTGGCCTGGGGGGGGGTCAACGTCTACTCATTGCAACGGTTTAAAAATATGGAGTGTTCCTCTATGGTAAAAGTACTGCCAAATATTGTCCATGTGGCACCTAGCATAGGGCAGTGAGCAGCCCAGTGGTCAGAAGGACTGTAAACGGACACTTGACAGTCATTGCTACTATTGCACCCTTGAGCCAGGTACTTCCCCCCAACACTAGCTCAAAAACATGCTACGTCGCTGTGGATAAAATCGTTTACTAAATGACAAGTTTGTACTCTGATCAACTCACATCTCCGTTCGTCAACTGGTCCTTTAAAATAGCAGACGCAACCCAGACCTCAAGACAGACACAATATAGTAGCCCCGAGTGAGAAGCCCATTTAGAGAGCCCGTAATCATACTGTGGCAACTACAGACCCAACGGGCCAGACTGCCAAGTATGGTGGTCTGGATTCACCCTGAGTGAGGTGGTCTGGATTCACCCTGAGTGAGGTGGTCTAGATTCACCCTGAGTGAGGTGGTCTGGATTCACCCTGAGTGAGGTGGTCTAGATTCACCCTGAGTGAGGTGGTCTGGATTCACCCTGAGTGAGGTGGTCTAGATTCACCCTGAGTGAGGTGGTCTGGATTCACCCTGAGTGAGGTGGTCTGGATTCACCCTGAGTGAGGTGGTCTGGATTCACCCTGAGTGAGGTGGTCTGGATTCACCCTGAGTGAGGTGGTCTGGATTCACCCTGAGTGAGGTGGTCTGGATTCACCCTGAGTGAGGTGGTCTGGATTAACCCTGAGTGAGGTGGTCTGGATTCACCCTGAGTGAGGTGGTCTGGATTCACCCTGAGTGAGGTGGTCTAGATTCACCCTGAGTGAGGTGGTCTGGATTCACCCTGAGTGAGGTGGTCTAGATTCACCCTGAGTGAGGTGGTCTGGATTAACCCTGAGTGAGGTGGTCTGGATTCACCCTGAGTGAGGTGGTCTGGATTCACCCTGAGCTATGATGTTAAGGTTAACCCTCATCCGGAATAAACACAACTCTACCTTGTTGTACCAGATGTTACAGAGGAAAAAATTAAATGGCTTTTTTGAACTACTGTATAGTCTACTCCTATGACAATGATATTTCTCTCTCTCTCTGATATGTCTTTGAAAATACATGTTTCCCTTGTTCTCTTAGCGTTAGTGACTGTCCCTGCTGGTACCCCTGAGGTTCCCCTCTGCCCTGCGGTTCCCCTCTGCCCTGCTGGTTCCCCTGCGGTTCCCCTCTGCCCTGCTGGTTCCCCTGTGGTTCCCCTCTTTCCTGCTGGTACCCCTGTGGTTCCCCTCTGCCCTGGTGCTCCTCTCTGCCCTGCGGTTCCCCTCTGCGCTACTGGTACCCCTGAGGTTAGTGACTGTTCTGCTTGTTCTCTTAGCGTTAGTGACTGTTTTGCTTGTTCTCTTAGTGACTGTTCTGGAGGTTGAAGCCAGGCCTGTGTTGGTTAGTGTCTGTTCTGGAGGTTGAAGCCAGGCCTGTGTTGGTTAGTGTCTGTTCTGGAGGTTGAAGCCAGGCCTGTGTTGGTTAGTGTCTGTTCTGGAGGTTGAAGCCAGGCCTGTGTTGGTTAGTGACCTTTCTGGAGGTTGAAGCCAGGCCTGTGCTGGTTAGTGACTGTTCTGGAGGTTCAAGCCAGGCCTGTGTTGGTTAGTGTCTGTTCTGGAGGTTGAAGCCAGGCCTGTGCTGGTTAGTGTCTGTTCTGGAGGTTGAAGCCAGGCCTGTGCTGGTTAGTGACTGTTCTGGAGGTTCAAGCCAGGCCTGTGCTGGTTAGTGTCTGTTCTGGAGGTTGAAGCCAGGCCTGTGCTGGTTAGTGTCTGTTCTGGAGGTTGAAGCCAGGCCTGTGTTGGTTAGTGTCTGTTCTGGAGGTTGAAGCCAGGCCTGTGCTGGTTAGTGTCTGTTCTGGAGGTTGAAGCCAGGCCAGTGCTGGTTTCCTGTGTGCTGCCAGGTGATGAATACGGACCCTGGGCTGAGCTGCAAAACAGGATTATCCTTATTCTGCACCAGCAGGATCACACCTACAGAATTCATCATGCTAGCTTTAGTTGGATGTGTTTGTGTGTGCGTGCTTGCTTGTGTGTGTGTGTGTGCGTGCGTGCGTGTGTATGGTGTGTGTGTGTGTGTGTGGGGGGGGGGGTTCTATTGCAAAGGAATAATGTTCTTTGTTCTGGAAATAAATTGCAGGAGCCATAAATGTCACAATACGTCATCCCTTAATAGTTCTGATGACATTTTTATTATTGAACCCTGTCAAATAGGAAGCCAGGAGAAAAATAACAGTGCAGATGAGTAAATGAATATGTGTAGGTGGGCGGGGCGGAGCGGAGAGAGAGACAGAAAACAATCTGATCAGGTCTGGAACACAGAAAATCCTTCAGCCCATCTGATAGAAACTGTCCCATTAGAATGAGTGAGGGCGGATTAACAGGGTGAGTGAGTGAGAGTGTGTGTGTGTGTGTGTGTGTGTGTGTGTGTGTGTGAGAGAGAGAGAGAGAGAGAGAGAGAGAGGGGGGGGACCAGGGCAACCCACTGTCACTACACTGGACTAACAAGGCCAGAGATAAAGGCTACGATCAGCGTCACTGGCTGCTCGTCATTAACCCCCCCCCCCCAGAGGTCTTCTGACCAATCAGAGGATCGTCAACACCACCCTAGACTGTACAGTACCCCACTACACAAGAAATGACAAAACGCAACGCAATCACCTCCCCTCCACGGGCTTGTGAGGGGTGTGAAGGCTTGACTGCTCTCTTGAATGTGTGGAGTGCTGCTAATGAATAAATAAAGCAATGGAAATCATTTGTTGGTGAAGAAGTGCCCCCCCCCCCCCCTCCGTCTGTGGCGTTGATGAATGGCGCCGGCGGCCCAGAGGCATTAGCATTAGCATGGGGGCCTCTCTGCGCGGCGACTGTGGCGGGGGCCGCGCTAATGGATGTAGGGGCGCAGCTCGCCACGGTAACAGGTGATTTATGACCCTGACAGGGCGGGTGAGTCAGCCATCACTACGAGTCAGCGTCAGGGGGCGGAGCTACGCTGGCCTAGAGGAAGGTCAGGCACCGCCAAGAACCCTGGCATTAAAATACCCTGTTTATCCAGCTCTACTCTACCTCACTGTGTGTGTGTGTGTGTGTGTGTGCTTGTGTGTGTGAGAGTGTGTGTGCATATGCGTGACTGTGTTTGTGTGTGTGTGTGTGTGTGAGAGTGTGTGTGAGTGTGAGTGTGAGTGTGTGTGTGTGTGTGTGTGTGTGTGTGTGTGTGTGTGTGCGCGTGTGTGTGTGTGTTTGTGTGTGTGTGAGAGTGTGTGTAAGTGTGTGTGTGGTTTGGCTAAATAAAGAAGGTCACAGCATCAAGCAAGCAGTGCTGTGAGTTCTTCCAGACCTCTGCTGGTCCTGGACCGACTCTCGCCTGAACCAAGCTGCTGACCTGACGCTGACCCTGACCACAACACCACATCCTCTCAGAGTGACCTGACCCTGACCCTGACCACAACACCACACCCTCTCAGACTGACCTGACCCTGACCCTGACCACAACACCACATCCTCTCAGACTGACCTGACCCTGACCACAACACCACATCCTCTCAGAGTGACCTGACGCTGACCCTGACCACAACACCACATCCTCTCAGACTGACCTGACCCTGACCACAACACCACATCCTCTCAGACTGACCTGACCCTGACCCTGACCACAACACCACATCCTCTCAGACTGACCTGACCCTGACCCTGACCCTGACCACAACACCACATCCTCTCAGAGTGTGACCTGACCCTGACCCTGACCACAACACCACATCCTCTCAGAGTGTGACCTGACCCTGACCCTGACCACAACACCACATCCTCTCAGACTGACCTGACCCTGACCACAACACCACATCCTCTCAGAGTGTGACCTGACCCTGACCCTGACCACAACACCACATCCTCTCAGAGTGTGACCTGACCCTGACCACAACACCACATCCTCTCAGACTGACCTGACCCTGACCACAACACCACATCCTCTCAGAGTGACCTGACCCTGACCCTGACCACAACACCACATCCTCTCAGAGTGACCTGACCCTGACCACAACACCACACCCTCTCAGAGTGACCTGACCCTGACCCTGACCACAACACCACATCCTCTCAGACTGACCTGACCCTGACCACAACACCACATCCTCTCAGACTGACCTGACCCTGACCACAACACCACATCCTCTCAGAGTGACCTGACCCTGACCACAACACCACATCCTCTCCGTCAGAGTGACCTGACCCTGACCACAACACCACATCCTCTCAGACTGACCTGACCCTGACCACAACACCACATCCTCTCAGAGTGACCTGACCCTGACCACAACACCACATCCTCTCAGAGTGACCTGACCCTGACCCTGACCACAACACCACATCCTCTCAGACTGACCTGACCCTGACCACAACACCACATCCTCTCAGAGTGACCTGACCCTGACCCTGACCACAACACCACACCCTCTCAGAGTGACCTGACCCTGACCCTGACCACACCCTCTCCGTCAGAGTGACCTGTCCCTGACCACAACACCATAGCCTTATTAACACGTCACTATGGTTCTATTAACACAACACTATGGTTCTATTAACACAACACTATGGTTCTATTTACACAACACTATAGTTCTATTAACATGGGCTTTGAGGAGTGGAACCACACTCTCTCTGAGGGAGAGGAGCAGTGGAACACGCACACACTCACGCACGCGCACACTCACACTCACACACACACACACTCACACTCACACACTCACACTCACACTCACACTCACACTCACACTCACACTCACACTCACACTCACACTCACACTCACACTCACACTCACACTCACACTCACACACACAGCATCCCCCCAGCCTAACTCCTTAGAGTCTTTGTTCAGCCAGTCACCGGATCCCCGGCCAGGTCACCCTCCAGGTCACCCTCCTCCTCCTCCTCCTCCTCCCAGAGGCCAGGTCGCCCTCCTCCTCCTCCTCCTCCTCCTCCCAGAGGCCAGGTCACCCTCCTCCTCCTCCTCCTCCTCCCAGAGGCCAGGTCACCCTCCTCCTCCTCCTCCCGGAGGCCAGGTCACCCTCCTCCTCCTCCTCCTCCTCCTCCTCCTCCTCCTCCTCCTCCTCCCAGAGGCCAGGTCGCCCTCCTCCTCCTCCTCCTCCTCCCAGAGGCCAGGTCACCCTCCTCCTCCTCCCGGAGGCCAGGTCACCCTCCTCCTCCTCCTTCCAGAGGCCAGGTCACCCTCCTCCTCCTCCTCCCGGAGGCCAGGTCACCCTCCTCCTCCCAGAGGCCTGCCTGAATTAATCATGGTTGAGCAGCCAGTCAGTCAACCAACCAGCCAGCCAGTCAGTCAGTCAACCAACCAGTCAATCAACTAACCAGCCAGTCAGTCAGTCAGTCAACCAACCAGTCAACCAACTAACCAGCCAGTCAGTCAGTCAGTCAACCAGCCAGTCAACCAACCAACCAACCAGTCAACCAACCAGCCAGCCAGTCAGTCAGTCAACCAACCAACCAGTCAATCAACTAACCAGCCAGTCAGTCAGTCAACCAACCAGTCAGTCTACCAACCAGTCAACCAACTAACCAGCCAGTCAGTCAGTCAACCAACCAGTCAGTCTACCAGCCAGTCAACCAACTAACCAGCCAGTCAGTCAGTCAACCAACCAGTCAACCAACTAACCAGCCAGTCAGTCAGTCAACCAACCAGCCAGTCAACCAACCAGCCAGCCAGCCAGTCAGTCAGTCAACCAACCAGCCAGCCAACCAACCAGTCAGTCAGTCAACCAACCAACCAGCCAGTCAACCAACCAACCAACCAGCCAGTCAGCCAACCAACCAGTCAGTCAACCAACCAACCAACCAGCCAGTCAGTCAGTCAGTCAGTCAGTCAGTCAGTCAGTCAGTCAGTCAGTCAACCAACCAACCAGTCAACCAACTAACCAGCCAGTCAGTCAGTCAACCAACCAGCCAGTCAGCCAACCAACCAGCCAGTCAACCAACCAGCCAGCCAGTCAGTCAGTCAGTCAGTCAGTCAACCAACCAACCAGCCAGTCAGCCAACCAACCAGTCAGTCAGTCAACCAACCAACCAGTCAACCAACCAACCAACCAGCCAGTCAGCCAACCAACCAGCCAGCCAGTCAACCAACCAGCCAGCCAGTCAGCCAACCAACCAGCCAGTCAGTCAACCAACCAGCCAACCAGCCAGCCAGTCAGTCAACCAACCAACCAACCAGTCAACCAACCAGCCAGCCAGTCAACCAGTCAACCAACCAGCCAGTCAACCAACCAACCAGCCAGTCAACCAACCAACCAACCAGCCAGTCAACCAACCAACCAGCCAGTCAGTCAACCAACCATCCAGTCAGTCAACCAGCCAGTCAGCCAACCAACCAACCAGCCAGTCAGTCAGTCAGTCAGTCAGTCAGTCAACCAGCCAGTCAGTCAACCAACCAGCCATTCAACCAACCAGCCAGTCAAACAACCAACCAGCCAGCCAGTCAGACAACCAACCAACCAGCCAGTCAACCAACCAGCCAGCCAGTCAACCAACCAGCCAGTCAGTCAACCAACCAGCCAGTCAACCAGCCAACCAGCCAGTCAACCAACCAGCCAGTCAGTCAACCAACCAGCCAGTCAGTCAGTCAGTCAGTCAGTCAGTCAGTCAGTCAGTCAGTCAGCCAACCAGTCAGTCAGTCAGTCAGTCAACCAACCAACCAGTCAGTCAGTCAGTCAGTCAGTCAGTCAGTCAGTCAACCAGCCAGCAAGCCAGTCAGCCAGCCAGTCAGTCAGTCAGTCAGTCAGTCAACCAGCCAGTTGTGTGAATGCGTCAATCCACGTATGCTAGTGTGGGACGCCATCGCCACCCATGCCCAATGCGTTCGCTCCCAACACATGTTCTTGTGTTTGGGTGTTCTTGAGTTAAACATACTTGTGAGGGATTGGTAAATGTAGACTGAACACCTTAACCTGGCAGCTAAAATGAGCAAGTAACAGAGTTCAAACCAATACCAAGGACCGTATCCAATAATGTACTCAAGATTATGACCGCACTTTGCTCATTTTCATTTCCATCAGTTGTTTTTAATTGGACCTCTTTAACGAGGTCCGCGCTCTCTCTATTCTTTGTTGCTGTCATCGAAGATGAGATTAATTAACCGCCTGTCCACGGAGGACATACAATTAAAAGGTTCGAGCAACACACACACACATACACGAATCAAACATTCGTGGTTGTCACATGTGACAGGGTGACGCACCCTACATCGCTGCCCCGCACCCCAGCGTCCGTGCGTCTGACAAGCGCCCGCTCACCCAGCGCGTCCTGACGGGACCCGTGACAGCGCTGCCTTCATCACCTGTTCATCCGTCAGCCCGGG
>NC_140253.1:15610041-15612541 GCF_949987555.1 Borostomias antarcticus
CATCCCAGAGTTCTCTGGTGCAATGGATGGGAGCTCCCTGATAGGCCCAACATGGATGGGAGCTCCCTGATAGGCCCAACATGGAATGGGAGCTCTGAAAACAGGCAGAATAAGTGAATTCCACGACTTCACTGCCAATCTGGGAGACTTTAGATTCTCTCTCTCTCCTCCTTCATCACTCAAGTCCCTTATCTTGATCAGGCCCTTCTAAAGGGCTTTTGATCCTGGATCAGGCATCCACACACACACACATGCACACGCACTCATGCGCACACACACGCACGTCCAGGCATACACATTCAAGCACCCAGGAAAACACACACACAGACAGACACACACACACACACACACACACACACACACGTGTATGTATGGCATTCTTCATATGAACTATAATACGGGATTTCACCCAGAGACACGGTGAGGCTTCAGTCCACATTGGAGTCTTATCAGAAGTGAAGCCAGTAATTTCCTCACTAATCCCACCACACAACCCTGCTACCTCAACCCTGCTACCTCAGACCCCCACAACCCTGCTACCTCAACCCTGCTACCTCAGACCCCCACAACCCTGCTACCTCAACCCTACTACCTACATCAGACCACCACAACCCTGCTACCTCAGACCACCCCAACCCTGCTACCACAACCCTGCTACCTCAGACCACCACAACCCTGCTACCTCAACCCTGCTACCTCAGACCCCCACAACCCTGCTACCTCAACCCTGCTACCTCAGACCCCCACAACCCTGCTACCTCAGACCCCCACAACCCTGCTACCTCAACCCTGCTACCTCAGACCACCACAACCCTGCTACCTCAACCCTGCTACCTCAGACCCCCACAACCCTGCTACCTCAACCCTGCTACCTCAGACCACCACAACCCTGCTACCTCAACCCTGCTACCTCAGACCCCCACAACCCTGCTACCTCAACCCTGCTACCTCAGACCCCCACAACCCTGCTACCTCAACCCTGCTACCTCAGACCCCCACAACCCTGCTACCTCAACCCTACTACCTACATCAGACCACCACAACCCTGCTACCTCAGACCACCCCAACCCTGCTACCACAACCCTGCTACCTCACTCCCACACAACCCTGCTACCACAACCCTGCTACCTCAGACCCCCACAACCCTGCTACCTCAGACCCCCACAACCCTGCTACCTCAGACCACAACAACCCTGCTACCTCAACCCTGCTACCTCAACCCTGCTACCTCAGACCACAACAACCCTGCTACCTCAACCCTGCTACCTCAACCCTGCTACCTCAGACCACAACAACCCTGCTACCTCACTCCCCCACAACCCTGCTACCTCAACCCTGCTACCTCAACCCTGCTACCTCAGACCACAACAACCCTGCTACCTCAGACCACCACAACCCTGCTACCTCAACCCTGCTACCTCAGACCACAACAACCCTGCTACCTCACTCCCCCACAACCCTGCTACCACAACCCTGCTACCTCAACCCTGCTACCTCAGACCACCACAACCCTGCTACCTCAACCCTGCTACCTCAGACCACCACAACCCTGCTACCTCAACCCTGCTACCTCAGACCCCCACAACCCTGCTACCTCAACCCTGCTACCTCAGACCCCCACAACCCTGCTACCTCAACCCTGCTACCTCAGACCACCACAACCCTGCTACCTCAACCCTGCTACCTCAGACCCCCACAACCCTGCTACCTCAACCCTGCTACCTCAGACCCCCACAACCCTGCTACCTCAACCCTGCTACCTCAGACCCCCACAACCCTGCTACCTCAACCCTGCTACCTCAGACCACCACAACCCTGCTACCTCAACCCTGCTACCTCAGACCCCCACAACCCTGCTACCTCAACCTTGCTACCTCAGACCCCCACAACCCTGCTACCTCAACCCTGCTACCTCAGACCACCACAACCCTGCTACCTCAACCCTGCTACCTCAGACCCCCACAACCCTGCTACCTCAACCCTACTACCTACATCAGACCACCACAACCCTGCTACCTCAGACCACCCCAACCCTGCTACCTCAGACCACCACAACCCTGCTACCTCAGACCCCCACAACCCTGCTACATCAACCCTACTACCTACATCAGACCACCACAACCCTGCTACCTCAGACCACCCCAACCCTGCTACCTCAGACCACCCCAACCCTGCTACCTCAGACCTCCACAACCCTGCTACCTCAGACCCCCACAACCCTGCTACCTCAGACCTCCACAACCCTGCTACCTCAGACCCCCACAACCCTGCTACCTCAACCCTGCTACCCCAGACCTCCACAACCCTGCTACCTCAGACCACCACAACCCTGCTACCTCAGACCACCACAACCCTGCTACCTCAACCCTGCTACCTACCTCAGACCACCACAACCCTGCTACCTCAACCCTGCTACCTCAACCCTGCTACCTCAGACCCCCACAACCCTGCTACCTCAACCCTGCTACCTCAGACCCCCACAACCCTGCTACCTCAACCC
>NC_140253.1:15620041-15662541 GCF_949987555.1 Borostomias antarcticus
CGCTTAATCACTTCTACTAGTGGCCCCATCAACGCTTAATCACTTCTACTAGGAGCCCCATCAACACTTAATCACTTCTACTAGGGGCCCCATCAACACTTAATCACTTCTACTAGGGGCCCCATCAACACTTAATCACTTCTACTAGGGGCCCCATCAACGCTTAATCACTTCTACTAGGGGCCCCATCAACACTTAATCACTTCTACTAGGGGCCCCATCAACACTTAATCACTTCTACTAGGGGCCCCATCAACACTTAATCACTTCTACTAGGGGCCCCATCAACACTTAATCACTTCTACTAGGGGCCCCATCAACACTTAATCACTTCTACTAGTGGCCCCATCAACGCTTAATCACTTCTACTAGGGGCCCCATCAACGCTTAATCACTTCTACTAGGGGCCCCATCAACACTTAATCACTTCTACTAGGGGCCCCATCAACACTTAATCACTTCTACGAGGGGCCCCATCATCACTTAATCACTTCTACTAGGGGCCCCATCATCACTTAATCAGGCAGACATTAATTCTGAAGCACTTGGTGGGAGTTAATGAGTTTGACCCCTGACCCCTGACCCACAGAGCAGAGAGCGTCATGGAGGAAAGGCTTACAGGCTCTGTCTGGGTACTCTCATTATAACAAACTAGGACAGTAGTACACCAACAACAAACTCTGGCAATGTGCTAGCATCTCTTCTGTTTTGTGTTTTTATATTAAATAAGCTTGATAAGAATGGGAGAACTGGAGCCAGACACTAGTAGAAGAGCCATCACATCATCACGAGATCTCCATCAGCAGCAGCACGCCCGCCGTCAGCTACGGGCTAGAGAAGCCTGTTTTCACAAAGACAATCTCAATCTCAACAAACAACTCAACAAACAACGTTGATTTAATCTGGTCCAGAATAGGTAAGCATGGCTAGGGAGAGAGAGAGAGAGAGAGAGAGAGAGAGATGGAGAGAGAGAGAGAGAGAGAAATAGATGGAGAGAGGGAGAGAGAGAGATGGAGAGAGAGAGAGAGATGGAGAGAGGGAGAGAGATGGAGACACAGAGAGAGGGGGCGAGAGAGAGAGAGAGAGAGAGATGGAGAGAGAGAGAGATGGAGAGAGAGAGATGGAGAGAGATAGAGAGAGCGAGAGATAGATGGAGAGAGGGAGAGAGAGAGATGGAGAGAGGGAGAGAGATAGAGACACAGAGAGAGGGGGCGAGAGAGAGAGAGAGAGAGAGAGAGAGAGGGGGGGGGGGTGACATTGGCCTACTGATACGACCTTCGGGATTTGTTGAGGCTGGAAATGAGAAGACTAAAGTGAGCAAAGTAGACTACTACAGACAGACTACTACAGACAGACTACTACAGACAGACTACTACTACAGACAGACTACTACAGACAGACTACTACAGACAGACTACTACAGACAGACTACTACAGGCAGACTACTACAGGCAGACTACTACAGACAGACTACTACAGACAGACTACTACAGACAGACTACTACAGACATTAGACTACTACAGACAGACTACTACTACAGACAGACTACTACTACAGACAGACTACTACAGACAGACTACTACAGACAGACTACTACAGACAGACTACTACTACAGACAGACTACTACAGAGAGCGGATCTACTGCTAGATCTTGCTGTTCTTATTCAGCCCCACAGCTGTGTGGTTGGATTTGTCCTCTGTTGACAGGGACAACAGCAACACTGCAGGGAGGTAGGGGTTGGTGAGTACGTGTTTTATGTGTGTCTGTGTGTGTGTGATTGTGTGTGTGTGTACCTGTCAATGAATGTACGCCACTCTATGTCATTGTGAATGAGTGGGGGGGGGGGTGGGGGTTTGTGGGGGGGGGTGGGGGGGCCTAGTGTCTAGAGGAGTTTATTATTCACCTCCCACCTCCAGTCCCACCACACTAAACACACCTGCAACCTTGTGCTGGGCTCCCTGTACTGAACCCTTCACTAACACTGGAGCCAGTGTGTGTGTGTGTGTGTGTGTGTGTGTGTGTGTGTGTGTGTGTGTCCTAGTTTCACCTGAAACGTTCCCACTTTCCAACGGTAAACGTCTGGAATTCAACGGAAAAAGCATTCAGTCACACTGTGATTGATTACAACACCACCATGTGTAGTACCCCCCCCCCCACACACACACACACACACACACACACACACACACACACACTCACTCATAAGCGCTTCCTGTGTCCTCGCTCTGCGTGTGATGACCCTCAGCCAGCGCATGGGTCATAGTGTGATGACTCAACCCTGCTCAGCCTCCGTCCAGCTAGTCCCGTAGTGACAGACTTCCTGCAGATCTCCACCTCCGCAGGTCTGGCGCTGAACACAGCTGACTAGCGTGACCCCTAACTGAACACAGCTGACTAGCGTGACCCCTAACTGAACACAGCTGACTAGCGTGACCCCTAACTGAACACAGCTGACTAGCGTGACCCCTAACTGAACACAGCTGACTAGCGTGACCCCTAACTGAACACAGCTGACTAGCGTGACCCCTAACTGAACACAGCTGACTAGCGTGACCCCTAACTGAACACAGCTGACTAGCGTGACCCCTAACTGAACACAGCTGACTAGCGTGACCCCTAACTGAACACAGCTGACTAGCGTGACCCCTAACTGAACACAGCAGACTAGCGTGACCCCTAACTGAACACAGCAGACTAGCGTGACCCCTAACTGAACACAGCTGACTAGCGTGACCCCTAACTGAACACAGCTGACTAGCGTGACCCCTAACTGAACACAGCTGACTAGCGTGACCCCTAACTGAACACAGCTGACTAGCGTGACCCCTAACTGAACACAGCTGACTAGCGTGACCCCTAACTGAACACAGCAGACTAGCGTGACCCCTAACTGAACACAGCTGACTAGCGTGACCCCTAACTGAACACAGCTGACTAGCGTGACCCCTAACTGAACACAGCTGACTAGCGTGACCCCTAACTGAACACAGCAGACTAGCGTGACCCCTAACTGAACACAGCTGACTAGCGTGACCCCTAACTGAACACAGCTGACTAGCGTGACCCCTAACTGAACACAGCTGACTAGCGTGACCCCTAACTGAACACAGCTGACTAGCGTGACCCCTAACTGAACACAGCTGACTAGCGTGACCCCTAACTGAACACAGCTGACTAGCGTGACCCCTAACTGAACACAGCAGACTAGCGTGACCCCTAACTGAACACAGCTGACTAGCGTGACCCCTAACTGAACACAGCTGACTAGCGTGACCCCTAACTGAACACAGCTGACTAGCGTGACCCCTAACTGAACACAGCTGACTAGCGTGACCCTTAACTGAACACAGCAGACTAGCGTGACCCCTAACTGAACACAGCTGACTAGCGTGACCCCTAACTGAACAAAGCTGACTAGCGTGACCCCTAACTGAACACAGCTGACTAGCGTGACCCCTAACTGAACACAGCTGACTAGCGCGACCCTAACGGCAGCGCTGAACACAGCTGACTAGCGTGACCCCTAACTGAACACAGCTGACTAGCGTGACCCCTAACGGCAGCGCTGAACACAGCTGACTAGCGTGACCCCTAACTGAACACAGCTGACTAGCGTGACCCCTAACGGCAGCGCTGAACACAGCTGACTAGCGTGACCCCTAACTGAACACAGCTGACTAGCGTGACCCCTAACTGAACACAGCTGACTAGCGTGACCCCTAACTGAACACAGCTGACTAGCGTGACCCCTAACTGAACACAGCTGACTAGCGTGACCCCTAACTGAACACAGCTGACTAGCGTGACCCCTAACGGCAGCGCTGAACACAGCTGACTAGCGTGACCCCTAACTGAACACAGCTGACTAGCGTGACCCCTAACTGAACACAGCTGACTAGCGTGACCCCTAACTGAACACAGCTGACTAGCGTGACCCCTAACGGCAGCGCTGAACACAGCTGACTAGCGTGTGCTGCCGTGACAAGCTTTGGAACTAGGGTTGCAAATTCCGGGAATATTCATGGAAATTAACAAGAATAAGCTGGAAAACAGAATGAATGCCTATTAATTCCCATAAATGTCTAGTTTATTCCTGTTAATTCCCATAAATGTCTAGTTTATTCCTGTTAATTCCCATACATGTCTAATTTATTCCTGTTAATTCCCATAAATGTCTAGCTTATTCCTGTTAATTCCCATAAATGTCTAGTTTATTCCTGTTAATGAAGTTTGTGAATATTCCCGGAATTTTGCAACCCTATTTGTGACATTAGCCTCTTAGCTGAAACTACCTCTGATCAGGTGTATTGGCATAAGGAACAGCTCGTTCATGACTTACACAACAACTAGGAATGAGGAGGACAACATAACAGTGTTCTATAGACAACAGCAGTGGCTTGTTAGCTGATAAACAGCCCTTTAAAGAGAGCAGGGAGTCAGAGGGGCGGTAGGGAGAGGGGTGGAGACGCTGTGGGTGAATTATTTGATCCCCGCTGGCTAAATTAAGGCAGGTAAGCAGAATACAAGACACTCAGCCAATGGCTGCCTGAAGCCAGTCTGGGCTGCTGCATTCAACATCCTCTCAAACGCCCTCCCTTTTTTGAACTGAAGACCCTCACTCAAAAACCTCCTCCTCACTCAAAAACCTCCTCACTCAAAAACCTCCTCCCTCTAAAACCTCCTCCCTCTAAAACCTCCTCACTCTAAAACCTTCTCCTCACTCAAAAACCTCCTCCTCACTCAAAAACCTCCTCCTCACTCAAAAACCTCCTCCTCACTCCAAAACCTTCTCCTCACTCAAAAACCTCCTCACTCAAAAACCTCCTCCTCACTCCAAAACCTCCTCCTCACTCAAAAACCTCCTCCTCACTCAAAAACCTCCTCCCTCTAAAACCTCCTCCCTCTAAAACCTCCTCACTCTAAAACCTCCTCCTCACTCAAAAACCTCCTCACTCAAAAACCTGCTCCTCACTCAAAAACCTGCTCCTCACTCAAAAACCTTCTCCTCACTCAAAAACCTGCTCCTCACTCAAAAACCTTCTCCTCACTCAAAAACCTCCTCCTCACTCAAAAACCTTCTCCTCACTCAAAAACCTCCTCCTCACTCAAAAACCTCCTCCTCACTCAAAAACCTCCTCCTCACTCCAAAACCTTCTCCTCACTCAAAAACCTCCTCACTCAAAAACCTCCTCACTCAAAAACCTCCTCCTCACTCAAAAACCTTCTCCTCACTCAAAAACCTTCTCACTCAAAAACCTCCTCCTCACTCTAAAACCTTCTCCTCACTCATGTCATGTGACAAAATATCCTACTACCGATATATCCGGATATATCACGTTACCAAAACGGTTCCTGATTCACAAAGTGAGGCCACCTCTCAGTTCCTATATGCTACCAAGTTTGCCGGCTAACTAGCAGTCATTCCCACTACTTAGTCAGCACGGTAACTTGTTAAATGGCATTTCAGGCATTCAAGTTTTCATTGATTCAGTAGGAAGGTGACCTGAGACAGAAGAGGAATGTCTCTCATTTCCAGGCTCGTTCACACATTCTTCCACTGGACTGACATACAGACATAGACGATCAAAACAGATTTACACCATTGGATCTTAAAATCCATCTCAGAGAGAGAAAGAGAGAGAGGGGAGGAGAGAGGGAGGGAGAGAGGGAGGGAGAGAGAGACAGAGAGATAAAGAGAGAGGGAGAGAGAGGGGGGAGAGGGAGAGAGAGGGGGGAGAGGGAGAGAGAGGGAGAGGGAGAGAGGAACAGAGGGAGAGAGAAAGAGAGAGAGAGGGAGAGAGAGGAACAGAGAGAGAGGAACAGAGAGAGAGGGAGAGAGAGGAACAGAGGGAGAGAGAAAGAGGGAGAGAGGGAGGGAGAGAAAGAGGGAGAGAGAGACAGAGAGATAAAGAGAGAGGGAGAGAGAGGGGGGAGAGGGAGAGAGGAACAGAGGGAGAGAGAAAGAGAGAGAGAGGGAGAGAGAGAGGAACAGAGAGAGAGAGAAAGAGAGAGAGAGGGAGAGAGAGGAACAGAGAGAGAGGGAGAGAGAGGGAGAGAGAGGAACAGAGGGAGAGAGAAAGAGAGAGAGGGAGAGAGAGGAACAGAGGGAGAGAGAAAGAGAGAGAGGGAGAGAGAGGAACAGAGAGAGGGAGAGAGGGAGAGAGAGGAACAGAGGGAGAGAGAAAGAGAGAGGGAGAGAGAGGAACAGAGAGAGAGGGAGAGAGAGAGGAACAGAGGGAGAGAGAAAGAGAGAGAGAGGGAGAGAGAGGAACAGAGAGAGAGGGAGAGAGAGGGAGAGAGAGGAACAGAGGGAGAGAGAAAGAGGGAGAGAGGGAGGGAGAGAAAGAGGGAGAGAGAGACAGAGAGATAAAGAGAGAGGGAGAGAGAGGGGGGAGAGGGAGAGAGGAACAGAGTGAGAGAAAGAGAGGGAGAGGGAGAGAGAGGAACAGAGAGAGAGAGAAAGAGAGAGAGAGGGAGAGAGAGGAACAGAGAGAGAGGGAGAGAGGGAGAGAGAGGAACAGAGGGAGAGAGAAAGAGAGAGAGAGGGAGAGAGAGGAACAGAGGGAGAGAGAAAGAGAGAGAGAGGGAGAGAGAGGAACAGAGGGAGAGAGAAAGAGAGAGAGAGGGAGAGAGAGGAACAGAGAGAGAGGGAGAGAGAGGAGGAGGAGAGAGAGACAGAGAGATAAAGAGAGAGGGAGAGAGAGGGGGGAGAGGGAGAGAGAGGAACAGAGGGAGAGAGAAAGAGAGAGAGAGGGAGAGAGAGGAACAGAGAGAGAGAGAAAGAGAGAGAGAGGGAGAGAGAGGAACAGAGAGAGAGGGAGAGAGAGAGGAACAGAGGGAGAGAGAAAGAGAGGGAGAGGGAGAGAGAGGAACAGAGAGAGAGGGAGAGAGGGAGGGAGAGGAGGAGGAGAAGGGCAGGTGTGTAACAGATAACAGAGAAGGAGAAGGTAGCGTTGGATTCATGAGAGATTAGAAGCTGTTTGTTAGCAGAGCTGTCTCTCCTTCCCCTGGGTCCCTGAGTTGTGGATGATGGAAGGGACAGAAGTGTGTGTGTGTGTGTGTGTGTGTGTGTGTGTGTGTGTGTGTGTGTGTGTGTGTGTGTGTGTGTGTGTGTGTGTGTGTGCGCTTTTTAAAGCGCCGCTGAGATGTTCAATTTCGGAGCACCTAATTTCTCTCCTCATCAATACCAGCAGAGCAGACCCTGGTCATCTATACCAGCAGAGCAGACCCTGAGAACCCTGGTCATCAATACCAGCAGACCCTGAGAACCCTGGTCATCAATACCAGCAGAGCAGACCCTGAGAACCCTGGTCATCAATACCAGCAGAGCAGACCCTGAGAACCCTGGTCATCAATACCAGCAGAGCAGACCCTGAGAACCCTGGTCATCAATACCAGCAGACCCTGAGAACCCTGGTCATCAATACCAGCAGAGCAGACCCTGAGAACCCTGGTCATCAATACCAGCAGAGCAGACCCTGAGAACCCTGGTCATCTATACCAGCAGAGCAGACCCTGAGAAGCCTGGTCATCTATACCAGCAGAGCAGACCCTGGTCATCAATACCAGCAGAGCAGACCCTGAGAACCCTGGTCATAAATACCAGCAGAGCAGACCCTGAGAACCCTGGTCATCAATACCAGCAGAGCAGACCCTGAGAACCCTGGTCATCAATACCAGCAGAGCAGACCCTGAGAACCCTGGTCATCTATACCAGCAGAGCAGACCCTGAGAACCCTGGTCATCTATACCAGCAGAGCAGACCCTGAGAACCCTGGTCATCTATACCAGCAGAGCAGACCCTGAGAACCCTGGTCATCAGTACCAGCAGACCCTGAGAACCCTGGTCATCTATACCAGCAGAGCAGACCCTGAGAACCCTGGTCATCTATACCAGCAGAGCAGACCCTGAGAACCCTGGTCATCAATACCAGCAGAGCAGACCCTGAGAACCCTGGTCATCAATACCAGCAGAGCAGACCCTGAGAAGCCTGGTCATCAGTACCAGCAGAGCAGACCCTGAGAACCCTGGTCATCAATACCAGCAGAGCAGACCCTGAGAACCCTGGTCATCAATACCAGCAGAGCAGACCCTGAGAACCCTGGTCATCAATACCAGCAGAGCAGACCCTGAGAACCCTGGTCATCAATACCAGCAGAGCAGACCCTGAGAAGCCTGGTCATCTATACCAGCAGAGCAGACCCTGAGAACCCTGGTCATCAATACCAGCAGAGCAGACCCTGAGAACCCTGGTCATCTATACCAGCAGAGCAGACCCTGAGAACCCTGGTCATCAATACCAGCAGAGCAGACCCTGGTCATCAATACCAGCAGAGCAGACCCTGAGAAGCCATGCGGAGCAGGGGGGTGTGGGTTACCTGCTCCTGGTCCTATCACTTACAGTGAGGAGCACAGCGTGAAATATTGATGGGCTGCAGAGCTGTTCCCACGAGCACGCTGCTCCACAGTCCCTGGCTTCAGGGAGCCTGATCAAGTTGAGAAACAGACTAGATAGGATATCTATTATAGATAAAAGCACAATACTACCGCACAGCTAGGAAGAACCAAATACAACATGTGAATTCTGTATTAGCCCAGAGGAGAAGCACAAGGAACAGCCAGGAGTGGACGGCCGTACGCTTTACGACCCGGGAGAACGAGCGGGACCCGACGGGGAACCTGATGTTCACCTGCTCGCCCGGTTGCCACGGTAACTGACCTGGCCTCGGGGTTGAGAACGCCAGGCTGCATTCCACACCGCTAACCCCCCCGTCTCTGGTGACAGCCCCCCCCCCCCACCTCCACATGAGTCAATGGTTGACAGAGCTGTGGACTGTCCCCTCCTCCAGCACCCACTGGCCTTTCAGCCAAGCTGTGACATTACATTACAGTCATTTAGCAGACGCTTTTATCCAAAGCGACTAACAATAATTGCATTTAACGTAGGAAAAGCCAATGTACTACTACTCGCCAGAACTCACAAGTGCATCTTCTCTCTAAAACAAGTGACTAAGAGCATGATCTAGTGCTGAAGGCAAAGTGCAAGAATAGCAATCTCCCTCAAGCTAGGATAGAACTCCTTAGTTAGCCCAAGTCTTATGATGTCCTGTTGCCTATAAGGCCTTGGACAAGAGGCCTGTGGGTAAAATCTGGTCAGAAATAGTGCACTACACGCAGAATAGGACAAATACAACAACAACAACACAACAACACCCCTTGCTCTTAGTATTGACTGCCAAATGTCCAGAGCAGACCTGAGGCAGGAGCAAATATCTGCTGATTTAGCCCGTCCAGCGCCCGGCCAGGCCTGGTCTCAGTGTCTCAGCCTGGCCAGCCCTGGTCTCACTGGTCAGCCCTGGTCTCAGTGTCTCACTGGTCAGCCCTGGTCTCACTGGTCAGCCCTGGTCTCAGTGTCTCACTGGTCAGCCCTGGTCTCAGTGTCTCAGCCTGGTCAGCCCTGGTCTCAGTGTCTCACTGGTCAGCCCTGGTCTCAGTGTCTCAGTGTCTCAGCCTGGTCAGCCCTGGTCTCAGTGTCTCAGTGTCTCAGCCTGGTCAGCCCTGGTCTCAGTGTCTCAGCCTGGCCAGGCCTGGTCTCAGTGTCTCACTGGTCAGCCCTGGTCTCAGTGTCTCACTGGTCAGCCCTGGTCTCAGTGTCTCACTGGTCAGCCCTGGTCTCAGTGTCTCACTGGTCAGCCCTGGTCTCAGTGTCTCACTGGTCAGCCCTGGTCTCACTGGTCAGCCCTGGTCTCAGTGTCTCAGCCTGGCCAGGCTTCCTTTCCCATGTGGGGTTTGAACTCGGGTCCTGGCGAGCGCACCTGACCCCCTCTCAACATGGCCGCCTGCTACGCCATCGAACAGCTAGGCATCAGATGCCCTGAGGGGGCGCTATTCAGAGAGAGGACTGCCAGACGGTGGCCCCCTAACCCCTTTCCCTCAAGAGGCTTGTGCTTTTTGCCAGGCTGCCTTTGTAAATAAGAACTTGTTCTTAAATGCTTGCCTGGTTAAATAAAGGTTAAATAAAGAACTAATTCCACTCAGTTTGATTTGAAAGGACTTGGCTGGAGGTCTAGTTTCTATTTCACCATCAACCAAACTCTGAATCACCAGACCAGTAGAACCAGAGAGGAGGGAGAGAGAGAGAGAGAGAGAGAGAGACAGAGACAGAGACAGAGAGAGACAGAGACAGAGAGACAGAGACAGAGAGAGAGACAGAGAGAGAGAGAGAGAGAGAAAGAGAAAGAGAAAGAGAAAGAGAAAGAGAAAGAGAAAGAGAAAGAGAAAGAGAAAGAGAAAGAGAAAGAGAAAGGGAGATCAAGAGAGAGAGATAAAGCGAGGGCTGAGCCCCGACCCCGACACCCTGACCCCCGACAACCTGATGCTCCTCTCCGTTAAGCACAGTCAGGCTGAGCCTCCTCCTCACATCATTCACTCAACACCGAGCTACAGGAGGACATCATTCACTCAACACCGAGCTACAGGAGGACATCATTCACTCAACACCGAGCTACAGGAGGACATCATTCACTCAACACCGAGCTACAGGAGGACATCATTCACTCAACACAGAGCTACAGGAGGACATCATTCACTCAACACAGCTACAGGAGGACATCATTCACTCAACACAGAGCTACAGGAGGACATCATGTGGGTCTAGAGAAGAGTTCAAGCCTCTCTGAACAACTAGAGTTCCCTCTGAGAGTGCAAACCCCCACCTATGATGCAGGTCATCAGCAGGTACAGTTGTTAATGTGTGAGTGGAGTGGGCTCTTCTAGTTCAGAGAAGGACATCTCTCAATGTCGATGTTGATGAAAATGATACATAACTAGTGGATCCGCCAAATGCCCGATCTCGCAATGTTAACAAAGTGAGAAATAATCTCAGAATCCGCGCCGTGATTCGGATCCGCTCTAAAATGTAACGGGATCTTCCTTGGCCCATGCTGCATCCTTCCACCACCACAACGGACAAACACACCACCTCCTTCCCAGACCTGGTCCTGGCGGAGGTAATAAAACAGCCATGCTGAAATGGAACAGCCCACTGATGTGTCACAGAACCAGATACTGGGAGGACGAGGCCCTGCTCTGCTTCCTGTTTGAGCCTCCATCTTTGGCTCTGACATTTGAACCAGCATTTGAAATGCTGTGGCTTTGGTTCTGTCCACCTCTAAAGCGCCTCACAGTGCTGTGGAGGAGTCTGGGGGTAGGAGGGGCGCTGTGGCAGGGTCTGTCTGGGTGTTTGGGGTGGGGGGGGGGGGGGGGGTCTGCTATGGCAGGGTCTGTCTGGGGCTTGATTACACTAATGCGTATTTGCATGGCTATGTATTCAAAGTGTGAAAACTAGGGATGGGAGAAAAAATCGATTCTGTTACAAATTGCGATTTTTGTGTGTGACGATTTTTAAATCGCCATGCTGCCCCAAAACCTTTTTCTCAAGATTTTTTTGTTATAAAAAAAACAATAACCAAAAAACAACTTTTTGCTAGAACAGAACACTTCGTGTAGTAGCTAGGTTGCTAGGTTACGGTTATTATTCAGTCAGAAGAAGCAGCAAACATGTCGGACGACAATGAGAAGATTCACGCTGCACCTCCACAATTCAAATCGCACATCTGGAAGAAATTTGGCTTTCATAACTCACCAGGTAAAAAAAAAAAAGAAGTTAAACCTGAACTATGCTGTCTGACAAAAAAAAAATCGCAATAAATCGTCATATCGAATCGCAATATTACAGAATCGCAATTGCCACAAAAATCGCAATATAAATCGAATCGGAAGTATCGGGAAAAAGTATCGGGATAAAATCGAATCGGGAAGTCCCTGCCAATTCCCGTCCCTAGTGAAAACGATGTGCGATGACGCGGTCGGTTCTGCTGGGGTAGTGTAAGAGAGAGAGAGAGTGTAATTTCAGGCGTAAACAGAGGAAAATGTATGTTTTTTGGGGCAAATACGCCTTAGTGTCATCCAGGCCTAGGTGTTTGGGGTGAGGGGTGGTCCTCTGCACCGTCTGCTACCCCCCATCCCTCCCCAGCAGGACTGGAGGATCTCTCTCTCTGGTCTGTCTAGAGTAGATCTCTCTCTGGTCTGTCTAGAGTAGATCTCTCTCTGGTCTGTCTAGAGTAGATCTCTCTCTCTCTCTGGTCTGTCTAGAGTAGATCTCTCTCTCTCTGGTCTGTCTAGAGTAGATCTCTCTCTCTCTCTGGTCTGTCTAGAGTAGATCTCTCTCTGGTCTGTCTAGAGTAGATCTCTCTCTCTCTCTCTCTGGTCTGTCTAGAGTAGATCTCTCTCTCTCTGGTCTGTCTAGAGTAGATCTCTCTCTCTCTATCTGGTGTTTGACTCCATTGTGTTGCTACAGTGACAAAGCAGTTTATCAGGTTCCTCCTCCTCTTCCACCTGGCCCTCCCGGCGCGCTGTGGGTCGCTGCCCTCGCCGCCTACTTCCTGGTTAGCATAGCAGCGTTCATTCATTCAGAGGCCCGCGCTGTCCACGTCAGAGAGATGAGGCCACAACCGGGCAGCACCAACACAAACGCTGAGGTGAAGCACATGTTGGCTGCTGTGTTTGAAATAGTTCAAGTGCCCTGGACAAAGAGCCTGCGAACTGTCTCAAGAAACATAAAGCCTGTTGATACAGTGGAAAGAGCTTCCACCCGAGCACCATTGCATCCTGATAAAACAATAAAAACCATCCCCTTGATTCACTGGTTGGGTTTAAAGCATTTTCAATCCCCACAAATTGTCTTAATCATTCAATAAACCAGTTTTGTCTAAAAAGCCTGTCAAATAAAATCTTTCCCACACTGCCCAGTGTAACCTAGGCCTAGGCCTACTCTAGGCTACTGTCTCTGTAGCCAGCCTGAAAAAGTCCCGTTGACAGAATAGGAAAATGAAGCAGCACTTCAGTCAGTTAAAATAGCCCACAAAGTCTCCCACACATCCAGGTTTGCATAGGCACCAGTGTAACATGATACAGGAGTGTTCCCGTGGTTTCCTGGGCCTATTCTGAGAGCAGGTAGGCCTGTAATCAGCTTACCAGGTTGAAGACCGTCTCCACTATGTCACGATTGGAAACTTCCCCAACTTCCACCAAGCCGGCGAGCACGGCGAACTTCATCCTGATGCCCCTGATAGGGACCCCGGGGTGGAGGGCCACGGCGCCCGCTCTCTCGTCCTGGCCTCCGTCCTCGGGCCGACCGCCCCCCGGTGCTCCCGGTGCTCCCGGTGCTCCCTCGCTGGCCATGGCTGATGACTGACTCAGGTAAAGCACCTGTTCACTCAGAGGCGCCTAGAGTGCAATAAGAGTCGTTGTATTTCCTTCCCAGTTAGTTAGGCTATGTAGGGGTGAACAGAGGAAAAAGTCCCGTCCCCATCCAAAACAGTCCTTCAAATAATCCTTCAAGTCAATCAAATATGAGTTAGGCCTATATGTCGTGATATGCACACCCGGACCAGAGCGGAATATCCAGTCGGTGACACCGCGACAGTCCCCGCGTTAGAGTCCAACTCCTCTCTCTCTCTCCCCGGAGCGGAAACTTGATAGAGGACGAGAGAAATAATGCAGCAAAAAGCCCCAAACAAAACGCACTGGCTTGAAATTATCAGTCGCGAAAGCAAGTGGTAGAGAGCATTTCCTTCTTCCCTTCTGTCAAGATCTAAGCGAGGGAACTGCGACTTCTTCGCCAGTGGAGCTGAAGCGACAGAAGTGACAGGTAGCGCACCGCGGGCGTGAGACAAACTCCGAAACGAGTCGCAAGTCCGACAATAGACACGGCGGTGTTTGACCAGGGACAGCCGTTAGCTCAGCGCACCCTCCTAACCCCGAGACCGGACCAAATTTCACTGTTAACCCACTTAATAGCGCCTTCTCTTCCTGATTCACCCCCTGCTACAGCTCGTCCCCGCCATGACAGTACGGCGTTATCCTGAGAGTGACCGGGCATGCGCAGTGCAGCGCTGTCAGGCTGTGTTCCGCGGGCTCGTGCTCAGGTGTCGCCTACAGGAGCAGCCGGCCAGGTGGGGGTCGCTGTGCTCGAGGACGGGGAAAGAAACACTCTTATGCGACACAAATATTCGATTACACTCAAACACTTTCGTCTCATGTTGCAAACTTTGCATTCAAAACAGAGACATCTAGAGGAGAGAGGGGCTCATTAAAGCAGGCATATCCAAAAAACTGCAAAACTACGTCGTCTTTTGATTGAGTCATTAGACAGGAGACAGGTCAGTGCAGAGAGCAAGTAGGAAATGCTAGTGCAAAAAGGATAAGCTAAGAAAAAGAACGATTCAAAAAGTAGTGTGGTCAGATACAGTGAGTGTGCAGAGTGTAATGTGTATATGTATATATTATGTATATAATATATATATGTGCGAGTGTGTATGTGAGTGTGTGTATGTGTATATGGTGTGTGCGGTGTGATATGATTTTCTTTATTTCAGTTACATCACTGAATTATAGATTTTTTTTTTAAACACCATGCTTTATATCTGATGATGCAAATGGCTGTGAAATTCATCCCGGTGTGATGTGAGCCCCCCTCACCTCTCACTGGACACTGACAGGGCGTCAGGGCAACAGACAGACAGAAAAACAACGAGACGAGTGACGACTAAGCTTCGCCCGCCTCTTCTGGTCAGTAAGTAGTGACTTGTGTTGTGTAAGGTATTTATAAAACTGTTATGCGTGCAATAATATCATTCATCAGGTCAACATTTCAAGGACATAAGGTGTGAAGGACTGAGATACACCCGCATGGGTGAAGAGGTTAGACAGCATGGTCACATGATCTGATAACCGTCTGGGTGAGTTAGACAGCATGGTCACATGGTCTGATAACCGTCTGGGTGAGTTAGACAGCATGGTCACATGGTCTGATAACCGTCTGGGTGAGTTAGACAGCATGGTCACATGGTCTGATAACCGTCTGGGTGAGTTAGACAGCATGGTCACATGATCTGATAACCGTCTGGGTGAGTTAGACAGCATGGTCACATGGTCTGATAACCGTCTGGGTGAGTTAAAAGGCCAACTTAAAAAATGGTGGTTTGAAAACCATAAATGTGAACACTAGCCTCTAATGTCCAAGTGTGTTCTGTGCCCATGTATTGTAGTTTTACTTTGTCTTAATGTTGTTATTGTGATCATTTATTTGTGTTACATTATGGAGAATTTGACTACTGTTTCTGTGTCGAGGACTACGGATGGAATATAGCCTTGTGCTAAATCCGGCTTCTTTACACATTGTCGTGTATAGATGTTTTTAATGCATCCATTTCATGTATCTGTGTTCATGAAAATGCATTGTCCCGTTAAAATAAACAAATAAAGTAAAGTAAAAGGAGGAATGTGTCCTCGGGTCTGTGGCGGGTGGGGGACAGTGTCTCAGTGGGGTGTCTCCCAGTAAGCACCGTTGCCAAGGAGAAGTGGATGAGCGAGTGAGTGCCACGTTGCTGTTGCCCTCACCGGCAGCCCCAGAGGACTCTGGGAGTCAAGGCAGTTATCCCCACAAGCACTAGCAGAGAGTCTGTTGTTTCTAGAAAGGACCCGCGACCGAAATGCTTGCTGCTTTGCTTTCTGGTGAACCTTCATTTAAGAACAAGCTTATACATTAGATTAACACAACCTCACTGATGATGGGACTACGTGAACTATACACTCTTCTACTTTAGAATATAGTGTTTATTTTGCCATGTACAAGTATGAGTACATTTAAATTCTTGTCATCGCTTGTCCTTACAGTATCTTAATCAGTGCTAATCAGTTCCTCATTCCAGTCCTAAGTACTCAGCTAGACATTGAAAGGTTCCCAAACTGGCAGTTTGCTATCCGTAGTCTAGCAGTCTAGCAGTCTAGCAGTCACAAACAGCTGAAGATGCCACACACACCCTCCATACCTACTAAGGCCTCTGGTCCAGGTCCCCAGCTACCCTACAGAACCAGGAAGTCTGGCCCGCTGACCGACCTTGTACTCCGGGGCCGGGGTGCGTCGACGGTTGGCCCCGCGGCTGGCGCGCTCAGCGGCCCGGAGCAGCGCCGAGCGTGCGGACCTCCAGACCCTCCGACAGCGGCGGAGATGGGCCTGGACGGACGGGACCGCCACCTCGACCTCCTGGAGCGGGAACAGGGGTGGCTGGAACCCCAGGGAGCACTCGAAGGGCGACCTGCTGGTGGAGGAGTTGACCCTGGCGTTCAACGAGTACTCAACCCAGGGTAGGTCCTGGCTCCAGGAGGACGGGTGGAGGGAAGATACACACCTGAGGGCCGCCTCCATACACTGGTTGGCCCTCTCCGCCTGCCCGTTGGTCTGGGGATGGTACCCAGACGATAGGCTGACCGTGGCCCCAAGTCCCTTACAGAAGGCCCGCCACACCCCTGAAGTGAACTGGGAACCACGGTCAGACACAATGTCCAGGGGAAGGCCATGGAGGCGGAAGACGTGCTGCTCCAGCAGCCCAGCCGTCTCTGCCGAGGTGGGAAGCTTGGGGAGAGCCATGAGGTGCACTGACTTCGAAAACCGGTCCACTACGGTCAGGACGACGGTGTTACCATGGGACGGAGGGAGACCGGTGACGAAGTCGAGTGCGATGTGGCTCCAGGGACGGCTGGGCACAGGGAGGGGACGCAGCAGGCCCGCTGGCGGTTGGTGGGAGGTCTTGCTCCTGGCGCAGACTGGACAGGCGGCGACGTACTCCCGAACGTCCGCCGCCATGGAGGCCCACCAGAACCGCCGGCACAGGAAGGAGAGGGTCCACTGCGTCCCTGGGTGGCAGGCGAACCTGCTGCCGTGGCCCCACCCCAGAACTTGGGTCCGCACGCTGTCCGGGACGTACAGCCGGTTGGGGGGTCCCCCTCGGGGACAGGGTTGGACGCGCTGAGCCCTCCTGACCACTGCCTCGACATTCATGATGATGGCCCCGATGATCCGAGATGAGGGGACGATGGTCCCCGGAGGCTCGGGGTCCTCCTCAGAGTCGTGAATGCGAGACAGTGCATCGGCCTTGATGTTCTTCGACCCCGGGCGGTAGGTGAGGTGGAAGTCGAACCGCCCGAGGTACTGGGTCCAGCGCGCCTGTCGGGGAGTCAACCGCCTGGCCGACCTGACGTACATCAGGTTCTTGTGGTCGGTCCAGACGGTGACGGGATTCTCTGCGCCCTCCAGCCAGTGCCGCCACTCCTCGAACGCCTCCACAACAGCCAGCAGCTCTCGGTTGCCGATGTCGTAGTTGGCCTCTGCAGGGGTGTAACGACGGGAGAAGAAGGCACAGGGGTGCATCTTGCCGTCAGCTGCTGACTGCTGTGAAAGGACTCCGCCGACCCCGGTGTCGGAGGCGTCCACCTCCACGATGAAGGGCCTGGACGGGTCCGGCTGGACGAGGACGGGTGCAGAGGTGAAACGCCCCTTGAGGCCGGCGAAGGCGGCACTGGCCTCAGGTGTCCAGATGAAGGGACGCAGAGGGGAGGTGAGAGCTGTGAGGGGAGCAGCAACCCGACTGTAGTCCCGGATGAAACGCCTGTAGAAATTGGCGAACCCAAGGAACCCCCTCAGCGCCTTCCTGGAGGTGGGCTGGCCCCACTCGACGACAGACTGGATCTTCTTAGGGTCAGGCCGAGTCTGTCCACCCTCCACGATGAGTCCCAGGAACTCCACAGAGGGAGCGTGGAAGGTGCACTTCTCGGCCTTGATGAAGAGCCGATTCTCCAGGAGACGCTGGATGACGAGGCGGACGTGCTGGACGTGTTCCACAGCGCTCCTGGAGAACACCAGGATGTCGTTGAGGTAGAGCACAACGAAGATGTCCAACATGTCCCGGAGCACGTCATTCATCACCTCCTGGAAGACGGAGGGTGCGTTGGTGAGGCCAAACGGCATGACCAGGTACTCGTAATGGCCTCTCGGGGTCTTGAACGCGGTCTTCCACTCATCCCCCTCACGAATGCGAACGAGGTGGTACGCACTCCGCAGGTCCAGTTTGGTGAAGATGGTCGCCTTTTGGAGGGGTTCGAAGTTCGCACTCATGAGGGGGAGAGGATACCTGTTCCTGATGGTGATCTCGTTCAGCTGCCTATAATCGATGCATGGCCTCAGGTCTCCTCCTGTCTTCTTCACGAAGAAGAACCCCGCTGCCACCGGGGAACGTGAAGGACGGATGAGACCCTCGGCCAAGCAATCGTTGAGGTAGCTGTCCATGGCCGCCCTCTCAGGAAGGGAGAGGCTGTAAAGGCGGCTCGCGGGGAGTTGTGCACCGGAGCGGAGCTCGATGGCGCAGTCGTAGGGCCGGTGAGGAGGGAGAGAGCGGGCCCGGTCCCTACTGAACGCCTCTCCCAGGTCGTGGTACACCTCCGGCACGGTGGAGAGGTCCGGGGGTGCAGGGGCCGGACGGGCAGAGAGTGAGGGCGTCTGGGCGGCACGCAGGCACCGGGCATAACAGGCCGTGCTCCAGCTGAGTATACGTCCGGTGCCGTAATTGATGTGGGGGACGTGTTGCTCGAGCCATGGCCGGCCCAGGATGAGGGGAGTCAGAGGGGAACGGAGAACGTAGAGGCGGATCTCCTCCACGTGGTTGCCCGAACTGGTCAGGGTAATGGGCACCGTCTGTTCCACGACCGGACCCAGGCTGTGGCCATCCAGAGCCATGACGGTGAGGGGTTTCTCCAGGCGGGTGAGGGGAAAAGCCGCCCCCCTGGCCAGGTCCGCGTCGATGAAATTACCGTCCGCTCCCGAATCGATGAGCGCACCGATGATATGAGTGCGCCCATGCCAGGAGAGGGTGACGTCGAACCTGACCGGAGGGAGGGGCGAGGGAGACTGCGAGACATGGCTCACCAGGAGGCCCCACTCCCCTGATGAGCCAAGGCTTTTGGGCGGATGGGACAGTCCTCTCCCCTGTGGCCCTCCTGGGCACAGTAAAAACAGAGCCCCTGGACTCGCCGGCGGTGCCTCTCCTCAGGTGAAAGGCGGGCCCTGTTCACCTGCATGGGCTCCTCCCGGTCGGAGGCAGTGGAGAATGCGATGGGGGGCGTGCCAGGCTCCCGGGAGCGTGGGTAGGTGAACGGAGCCCGGGTGGGAGGAGGACTGGCTCGGCAGGGGGTACGGCCGGTGGGCTCCGCCCGACGAGCGCGCCGCCGTTCGGCCAGACGGTGGTCGAGGTTGACCGCCAGGCGGACGAGCTGGTCCAGGGTAGCGGGGTGATCCCTGACTGCCAACTCGTCCTTGAGGACCTCCGACAGCCCCTCCCGAAAGGCCACCTGGAGGGCCTGGTCGTTAAAACCACTGTCAGCGGCCAGGATACGGAAGTCGATGGCGTATTCCGAGACACTACGAGCCCCCTGGTGGATGTGGTGGAGTCGGCCGGCAGCGTGGAGTGCCCGGGTGGGGTGGTCGAACACGGACCTGAACTCGGCACAAAAGTCACTGTAGGAGTCCATACAGGGAGCACCGACCTCCCACGCCGCCATGAACCAGGAGAGGGGCTTGCCAGTGAGGAGACTGGCAACGTACCCGATCCTGGAGACGTCTCTCAGGTACGCCTCCGGTTGCTCCGCGAAGATGAACCAGCACTGCATGAGGAACTCGCCGCAGGTCTCCACACCACCGTCGTAGGTGATGTAACTTGGGCTCCCTCCGGGGAGGGGCGTGGTCGGCCGGAGCCATGGGTGCGGGAGCGTTGGAGAGGCTCCAGTGGCAGATGCTGCAGGCGGCCGAGGGCGCGGGGAACACCCCTACGGGCACCAAGGAGGGACCCGAGGCGGGAGCTGGAGAGTTGGTGGCTGCAGCCGGAGTAGGTGAGGGAAGCAGGCGAGCCATCTGGTCTATGAGCTGAGCGAGGTCCGGTTGAGATTCAGGCTGGTGGCGGCCTGGTGTTCCACCGCCTGTTGGAGTTCAGCCAGCGAAGCATCCGACGCAGCGACCTGGCGGGTAAGGTCCCCGATCTGCTGGCCGAGGGACCGCATGGCAGCGTCAGCATTTCCCAGGGACTCCTCATGTTTCCTCAGCCAGGTCCCTTGCTGGGCTAGGACCGCTCCCTGCTGGGCTACCGCCTGGGACAGGGCATCTGGGTCTGCTGGGTCAGCGTTCATGGCCAGTTCTTCTGTAAGGGGGCTGGTTGGCTAGCTGACCCAAACGCAGGACCACGGACACAGACGGACAGTTCCAAGCCCAGAGGGCGGTTTAATATAGAAGCGGCAGTACAGAGGGCAAGGCAAAAGGGTAGTCAAGTTCAGGCAGGGGTTAATCGATCAACAAACAAAGTCCAGAAAACGTAATCCAAGCCGTGGTCGAGGTCCGGGGAGAATGGGTCGGGGAAGCCGTGTGTCAGTCCAGGAAACGAGCAGCAAACAAACCGGAATCACAAGGAATCTTAGGGAAGAACTGGCGACGAACGTTGGGAAGACCGGGTTCTTATAGGGGAGGTGATTGGATGATTAGTGGCAGCAGGTGAGCCGCGCCCTCGGAGCTGGTTAGCAGAACCGTCTTCAGGTGTGCAGGGGTGATTACGTCGGAGGGCGCGCAGAGCGCGCGCTGAAGTGGAAGGCCGTGGCGTGCGTGCTGCGGGAACGGTGGTGGGAGCTGGAGAGCGCCCAGGCGGAGGCGGAGCCGTAACAAGGTTGTTGTCTTGACACCATGTTACTAGGTCTGACACCTCCTGGAGGAAGGCTGATTCAGATGAGTCATTGGGGGAGATCAAGCCTATCACAGTGGTGTCGTCCCCAAACTTGATGATTCGATTGCTGCTGTGCCTGGTTGAGCAGTCGTGGGTGTACAGTGAGAACAGCCTGGGGCTCAGGCAGCCGCCTTGAGGGACTCCTGTCTTGATGTTCAGTGTGTATGAGGTGTTGCTGCCTATTCTCACCACTTGTGGTCAGTGAGGAAGTCCAGGGATCAGTTGCATAAGGAGATGCTCAGGCCGAAACCTCTCAGCTTGGGGACCAGGTTGACGGGGTGTACAGTGTTGAGGGCAGAACTGTAGTAGCATCCTGTCGTAGGTGTTCTTGTCCAGGTTGACGGGGCGTACGGTGTTGAGGGCAGAACTGTAGTAGCATCCTGTCGTAGGTGTTCTTGTCCAGGTTGGCGGGGCATATGGTGTTGAGGGCAGAACTGTAGCCAGGTGCTGCAGCGTGAAGTGTAGGGCCAGTGCAATGGCATCATCCACAGGCCTGCTGGCTCTGAAAGCCAAGCTTTGCAGCTGTAGAAGAACCCTTTGTAAAGATAGAATCCTTTTCAGGTCAAATTGAACCCTGTTGGGTTTCCAAGGAGTACCTCTTTAATTTACAATCCTGACAATGAGGGTTCTCTCTGGAGCCTTTCATTCCGACCGCTCCTCCACTTTTACAGGTTCTATAATGTATCTATAATGACGTATCTATAATGTATCTACCGTAAAATGTATCTATAATGTATCTATAATGTATCTATAATGTAGCTATAATGTATCTATAATGTATCTATAATGTAGCTATAATGTATCTATAATGTAGCTATAATGTATCTATAATGTAGCTATAATGTATCTATAATGTAGCTATAATGTATCTATAATGTAGCTATAATGTATCTATAATGTATCTATAATGTATCTATAATGTAGCTATAATGTATCTATAATGTATCTATAATGTAGCTATAATGTTTCTATAATGTAGCTATAATGTAGCTATAATGTAGCCTATCTTTTTATTGACAGTGACACTACAAAGTTGGACCACTGACATTTTAAGGATTTATTTTCTGCATTCTTATTTTGTGAGCTGCAATCTGGTTACTACTCATGTGAGGTGTTCCTGTCTCTGCGAGGGGGCGTGGCCTGTCTCTGCGAGGGGGCGTGGCCTGACTGCGCCTCCCACTGGCTGTTTGATCAGAGAGGGAAATATGTGACATCATCATGACAGACTCCCGAGACCACACACGAGACAGGCTTCCAGCTCCATGATGCTGCATCGCTTTTGAATAATATGTTAAAGGTAGCCTAGATGAGACTAGACATATGAGCTATAGATCTACTGTGTAGATATTTTGAGAGGCAAGATTAGGAACTTTGAGTTATTATATTATTATTATTATATTTGACTTTCACAGCAAAATTGGTTGTGAAGACAGGCAGTCTAATATCTGAATATTTATCTTGCTCATGCTAATGTTTGGTCGAACAACAACTACACACATTGGCTGTTTGGAGGAGCAGGCTATTTGTGTCAACGTGCAGGTGTAGACCTAATAATGTGGATATATAATAAACATGAACATAGTTCATTTCTCAATCCATAATTTTACAAATGTATAGTATTGTACATAAATTAAACACTGTAACGGTTAATTGTATTTTATTGTATTATATTGTATTGTATTGTGTAATACAATGTAAGCAAAGTGCACATCAATGTTAGAAGGTATTTCATGTTTGAACCAGTAGAAGGCGACAAGGTTCCTGTTCCCGTTCCAAGAAGACATCGCGATCCGCGAGAGCTGCAAATCTCCATAAGTCTCGCGGTAGTTCCTACTTCCTCCTCTTTCACTCCCTGTAGCCAACATGGCAGTCGGCAAGAATAAGAGGCTGACCAAAGGCGGCAAAAAAGGTGCCAAAAAGAAGATGTGAGTAATACAATTTATGCATTCAATCATATAATACACTCTTCTTAATGTAGGTTTATGAAATTGAGGTGATAAATATGAAGGATGAGTCAGATTGTGAGTGGATTGTGATCCCAGTGCGGTGTAACCGTGCGCAGCTGATCTGAGTCACGCGTCCCTCTCTGCTAACTACTCAAACAGGACGAGTCGTTCATTAGAACATGTTGTGATGACCGACAATATTGTTATTTGAACGTATGAATACTAAGAGAAACGCTACTTTAGTGAGGCAGTAATGTCTATCCAGCTCCACTCCGCCCTGCTCAGTGGTGTAGCTGCTAGCTGGCTAGCCTTAGCAAGATGGCCGCGCTTGAGCAGGACTAGCCGGTTCACGGTCGCTGGCTGATATCTGAACCACTTGGTGCTGTTGATTTGGCATTTATTATTGAGGAGGGAGCCATCATGAGAGGTTGTCATCCTGTTAGGTGCGAAATATCTGAGCATCTCGGGAGACAGTGCTGCTGAACTGGCTGGACTAGCTAAGCTAGGGTTAATGTGGCCTGTGTTCCCATGATGCACTAAGACAACGTTACAGACCGACTAGCCGGTCATCCAGCTAACAATCCATCCAGCTAGCAATCCATCCAGCTAGCAATCCATCCAGCTAGCAATCCATCCAGCTAACAATCCATCCATCCAGCTAGCAATCCATCCAGCTAGCAATCCATCCAGCTAGCAATCCATCCAGCTAACAATCCATCCATCCAGCTAGCGATCCATGCAAGACTGCTGCCAACAGCATTCAGTAGTGTGCAAGTCGACCGGTCTGGAGACATTCAGGTCCACACGATCCTGTGTGACGGAGCACATTGTTAGTCTCCTTAAAATGTTGGAGGAAGCCTGCTAGTTTAATGACTGTTTCATAGTCTGTAGTTAATGACTGTTTCATAGTCTGTATAGTTATTAATGACTTTCATAGTCTGTATAGTTATTAATGACTGTTTCATAGTCTGTATAGTTATTAATGACTGTTTCATAGTCTGTATAGTTATTAATGACTGTTTCATAGTGTGTGCACCAGTGTTGAGACCAGCGTTGATGTTCTTCCTCTCTGCGTGCAGTGTGGACCCTTTCTCCAAGAAAGACTGGTATGATGTCAAGGCACCAGCCATGTTCAACATCCGCAATCTGGGCAAGACCTTGGTCACCAGGACCCAGGGAACCAGTAAGTCTGCATCTGACTGTGATCAACAACACTGGAACCATGCTTTTCAGCACAACCATTTAGGCTTTGTTCACATGGCAGTGAAATGTGACCAGAATCCGATCTTTTTGCCTACGTGTGACTCAGGTCTGATGTTTTCATGACTGTGTGAACAGCACAAGTCACATGAAATCAGATTTTTTTTTTTTAATCCAACCTGGGTCGCTTTTAGAGGTGGTATTATATTGGATACATGTCTGTTTTGCTACGCGCCCACCGTCTGAACAGTCATGTCGCGTTTAATGCGACTTTTACGTCTCTAGAGCGGTGACTGGCAAATTCGTGAAGCGTTCCACTGTGGTGTGCTTGTGCAGCATACTGCACGTCACGACGATCCTCATCCTTCTCGTTACCTTTGCTCATACCGTCGCCGACTTCCACTGCACAAATACTTGAAAATCACCCGTAGTAAAGGCTAACTTCAGTTGTGGTTGTAACGTTATCCATGGTTAACGTTACTTCAGTAAACGGTGCGCTGCGCGTGACGTTTTTGTTATTGTTCTTCTGCGCATTGTTCTTCTGTTCAGGGCTGTGGGCTGTTCACACGGAAGTCAAATATAGGTCAGATATACAAAGAAATCGGATCTGTGTAAAAAAACAAATTGGAATTGAGCATTAAGACCTGCCGTGTGAACTAAGCCGTGTGAACTAAGCCTAAGTCACGGGTGACTGAATATCTAACATGATCCGGCTGTGTTTGGTAGCTAACCGTAAGGGAATGAATGATTGTTTGGGTCCCAAGTGAGTGCCACCGACTAGTGCTGAGAGACCAGCTGATGTCCCGTTGTTGGGCGTGGCTCCTCCCCTCTGCCTGGCGCTGACTGTCCCGCCCGTCTCCCCTCAGGAATCGCCTCTGATGGGCTGAAGGGGCGCGTGTTCGAGGTCAGCCTGGCCGACCTGCAGAACGACGAGGTGGCCTTCCGCAAGTTCAAGCTGATCACCGAAGACGTCCAGGGCAAGAACTGCCTGACGAACTTCCACGGCATGGACCTGACCCGTGACAAGATGTGCTCCATGGTCAAGAAGTGGCAGGTGTGTATGGAGCTGTGAGGAATGACGTGCTTAGTTAGTTAACTAGTTGGATAGTTAGTTTGATGGTTAGTTAGATAGTTAGTTAGATGGTTAGATAGTTAACTACAGTAGGACCCCACTTAGCCGAACCCAACGGGACCGAAGGTCGTTCGTATCTCTGAAATGTCCGGATGATTGAAACTTGCAACAAATTCAATAAGTGGTATACTTGTTTCATATAGACTCATAATAGACCGATAAATACCCTTAATTACTTGTGAAAATGCATCAAAATTGCAATCAAATAGCCAGCTAAACTCATATAGCCTAGCCTATAATAGTTCGATAGTAGCCTATACACATTAAACACAGCCGATAGTAGCCTATAATAAAATAAACGAATTTCCACTTCAGTGCGTGCTTTGATCAGATACAGTACTTTATTCTCAAATGAGGCTTACGCTGCATCGATAGGCTACTGTATTCGCAGAACAAAAGGGTATAGCCTAAAAACAACCCAACATTAGAACAATTAGAGCAAATGATAATCAAGAAATAAATGAAATGACAGACAAGTTGTCGTGTCTTAGGCTATCGTAGCCTAAAAGAAAGTCTAAAACAACGGATGTAGGCTAACGTGGCCTAGGCTGTAGGCTATTATTTAACAAATACAGTAGGTCTAGTAGGCTAATCTACAAGCCCACACGTCTGTGTTCCTGAAGTCCATTAACTGGGAACGAAAAATGACTCGATGCTCCTCTGCTTCAGGTTGCTGACGCTCTTTCTGGCTACTAAGGTATGCAGCTCTCGCAGCAGACTCGTTTGCGTTTTGCGCTCGACATTAAAGTAACAAAGAAATGAAACGTGACAGTAGGCTAAAGCCTACAGGCAACATGTAGGTCTACATACAGTTCTGTTTTTAATTCACCGCAGGATACAGTACATGTTCATTATGACAGATTTAAATGCAAGTAGGCCTACAGTACTGTAATGAAAATCCCACCAGTAACCACATAGCAGGCTCAAACAAAAAAAGTTTTTAAGCCTGTTCGCTAGACCGGGAGGTTCAGATCTCTGAAGTTCGGATGAGTGGGGTCCTACTGTAGTTACCCTGATACGGTTCAGAATCGATTATCACGATTCAATGTCGATTCGTTTAGTGTTACTAAAACCTCATCCTTCATTTTTTACATTTTTTATATTTTTTAGCTATAACCTTTTTAGCTATAACTGTTCCTTAACTCAGGAACAGTCGACATCTACCCCTTAATCACCGTTACTACTACCACTACTAAGGGACCTGTTTCCATTCTCCTGACGACCTGACCTCCACCCCTCTCCTCTCCCCCCAGACCATGATCCCCCTTAATCACCGTTCCTCCTGACCTCCACCCCTCTCCTCTCTCCCCCAGACCATGATCCCCCTTAATCACCGTTCCTCCACCCCTCTCCTCTCCCCCCAGACCATGATCCCCCTTAATCACCGTTCCTCCACCCCTCTCCTCTCCCCCCAGACCATGATCCCCCTTAATCACCGTTCCTCCACCCCTCTCCTCTCCCCCCAGACCATGATCCCCCTTAATCACCGTTCCTCCACCCCTCTCCTCTCCCCCCAGACCATGATCCCCCTTAATCACCGTTCCTCCTGACCTCCTCTCCTCTCCCCCCAGACCATGATCCCCCTTAATCACCGTTCCTCCTGACCTCCACCCCTCTCCTCTCCCCCCAGACCATGATCCCCCTTAATCACTGTTCCTCCTGACCTCCACCCCTCTCCTCTCCCCCCAGACCATGATCCCCCTTAATCACCGTTCCTCCTGACCACCTCTCCTCTCCCCCCAGACCATGATCCCCCTTAATCACCGTTCCTCCTGACCTCCACCCCTCTCCTCTCCCCCCAGACCATGATCCCCCTAAATCACTGTTCCTCCTGACCTCCACCCCTCTCCTCTCCCCCCAGACCATGATCTCCCTTAATCACCGTTCCTCCACCCCTCTCCTCTCCCCCCAGACCATGATCCCCCTTAATCACCGTTCCTCCTGACCTCCACCCCTCTCCTCTCCCCCCAGACCATGATCGAGGCCCACGTGGATGTGAAGACCACTGACGGCTACCTGCTGCGCCTGTTCTGCGTGGGCTTCACCAAGAAGCGCCCCAACCAGATCAGGAAGACCTCGTACGCGCAGCACCAGCAGGTGCGCCAGATCCGCAAGAAGATGATGGAGATAATGACCCGGGAGGTGCAGACCAACGACCTGAAGGAAGTGGTCAACAAGCTGTGAGCAACATCTCTTCTGAACACCACTAGCACAACTATGACTGTTAGAAGGTTGCCTCTGGCCGTTTGCATCGGACTGAACGGTTTGGTCTTCCTGCTCAGATTAAGGCCATGTTGGTTGATGTAGAGCGTTAAAGTGATTTCTCACCATTCGGTTGATATTTACTGTCAATCACTTTGCTCTGTGTCTTTAACATGGCAGTCAATAAGTCCAGCTTTGGCTAATGTACCCTCCTCCCTCCACCTGTCTCCAGGATCCCAGACAGTGTCGGCAAGGACATTGAGAAGGCGTGTCAGTCCATCTACCCACTACACGACGTCTACGTCAGGAAAGTCAAGATGCTGAAGAAGCCCAAGTTTGAGTGTGAGTGACCTATGGCCTGTTCAAACTACAATTTCCACAATCCCACCAAACGCTCGTTATGCTATGACCCTTCACCCTGTGGGAACATCACTGTTATGAGATCATAAAGGATATAGATCTCACATTCAGCTGGCCTGACATGGCAGTGAGGGTGTGTTTAAACTTGTGTGTGTGTTCTGACAGTGGGCAAGCTGATGGAGCTCCATGGCGAGGGTGGCGGGGGCAGCAGCGTGGCCAAGCCCAGCGGGGACGACACCGGGGCCAAGGTGGAGAGAGCCGACGGCTACGAGCCCCCCATCCAGGAGACCGTCTAAACACACACTTCTAATAAAACATGAAAATGACTGGACGCTGCTGGCCTCTTCATTCACAGGTTTTAGATAAAATGGGGAGTTGGTCCCTCAGCTGAGAATTTTCTCAGCACTGTTGGTGGATGAGATCGTGGAGCAGCGTTTCCGCTGGTAAGGTTTTGCAGTGGCGCACCGCCAGGGTAACCAAACATTTGATACAAAAAACAATAATACAAAAAATTAGGCTTTGTATAAATAAAACTTTATAAATATTTTCTAAATGCACTTTCAAAACCACATTAGGACTATTTATTTTCAATAAAGAGCCTATAGGCCGCGCGCTCTGTGCCGCTCCATGCTGCTCCTTTCTGAGGTGATCGGAAGACTCGGCGCGTGAAGGGATTTTTTCTTCAGTGAGCGGCATGAGGTTACAACGAAAGATAGGTAGGCTATTGCTGCTCAAATATTACCATTGTGTTAACCAGTGTGTGAATTGGGCCAAACACTGGTGCTGGCACCTAGGCCTACTCAAAATGCCTAGCCTACTGTCTAAAATACATTTATGTTAGTAATCAAAGTGCCGTTATAGCTACAGTTAGACAGCTCCTGCCCATCTCAAGCACGTTGGCAAAGCCTTTGGTTTTATAATTCCCTGATGACAACTAGCGGATCCTATAACCATATATATCAATACAATTTTCCAGACAGACATACGACGATTTTTGAAAGAGGAAGAGAGGAGAATGAGACCAGTCAGGTAGGCTAGGTTATTGAAGAGGAAGAGAGAGGAGAATGATGAGACCAGTCAGGTAGGCTAGGTTATTGAAGAGGAAGAGAGAGGAGAATGATGAGACCAGTCAGGTAGGCTAGGTTATTGAAGAGGAAGAGAGGAGAATGATGAGACCAGTCAGGTAGGCTAGGTTATTGAAGAGGAAGAGAGAGGAGAATGATGAGACCAGTCAGGTAGACTAGGTTATTGAAGAGGAAGAGAGAGGAGAATGATGAGACCAGTCAGGTAGGCTAGGTTATTGAAGAGGAAGAGAGAGGAGAATGATGAGACCAGTCAGGTAGGCTAGGTTATTGAAGAGGAAGAGAGAGGAGAATGATGAGACCAGTCAGGTAGGCTAGGTTATTGAAGAGGAAGAGAGAGGAGAATGATGAGACCAGTCAGGTAGGCTAGGTTATTGAAGAGGAAGGGAGGAGAATGATGAGACCAGTCAGGTAGGCTAGGTTATTGAAGAGGAAGAGAGAGGAGAATGATGAGACCAGTCAGGTAGGCTAGGTTATTGCCGGCTAGCCATGATTCACACCGGGGGATTAAGGAACAAGGCACGCTACCTGTAGGCTAACAGTTTTCCCCGCTTCCCAGGGACCAGTAAACTCTGTTCGGGCAAGAGGAAGAAGCCTCATGCAGGTGTCTGATCGGACAAGTAAAAAATGAATATGATAAATAGGCCTTGTGTTGTTAACGTTACGTAATGTTATCTGAAAGTACAGTTTGAGCCGAAGCGGAGCTGCTCCATTTGAGCTACGCGCTGCTGTCTGTCCGTCAGTCACCCTTCAGGAGAGCGTTGTCAAGGAGACATGCACCACAAGCACGAGGAGGTTCTGCAACTTTCGCGCGAGTCACGCGTTCTATTAATACATCCATGGTTCTATTAATACATCCATGGTTCTATTAATACATCCATGGTTCTATTAATACATCCATGGTTCTATTAATACATCCATGGTTCTATTAATACATCCATGGTTCTATTAATACATCCATGGTTCTATTAATACATCCATGGTTCTATTAATACATCCATGTTCTATTAATACATCCATGGTTCTATTAATACATCCATGGTTCTATTAATACATCCATGGTTCTATTAATACATCCATGGTTCTATTAATACATCCATGTTCTATTAATACATCCATGGTTCTATTAATACATCCATGGTTCTATTAATACATCCATGGTTCTATTAATACATCCATGGTTCTATTAATACATCCATGGTTCTATTAATACATCCATGGTTCTATTAATACATCCATGGTTCTATTAATACATCCATGGTTCTATTAATACATCCATGTTCTATTAATACATCCATGGTTCTATTAATACATCCATGGTTCTATTAATACATCCATGGTTCTATTAATACATCCATGGTTCTATTAATACATCCATGGTTCTATTAATACATCCATGGTTCTATTAATACATCCATGTTCTATTAATACATCCATGGTTCTATTAATACATCCATGGTTCTATTAATACATCCATGGTTCTATTAATACATCCATGGTTCTATTAATACATCCATGGTTCTATTAATACATCCATGGTTCTATTAATACATCCATGGTTCTATTAATACATCCATGGTTCTATTAATACATCCATGGTTCTATTAATACATCCATGGTTCTATTAATACATCCATGGTTCTATTAATACATCCATGGGCGCAGCGCTGCATCGTGCGACGGTCTTTCTGGCTGGCTGAACTAACACTAGCTTGCGTTCATGTTCCTCCAGCCACCTAAAAAATCAGGGACGTGCACAGATAGACAGGAGGTGATGCTAGAGCACCTGCCCTCTGGACAAGGCAAGTGCCCTTTTGAAAGTTTTTTATTTTTTTTAGTCTAGGCCTACTGTATGTGGCCCATGGTGACATCGATCAATTCTCGATTAAAAGCGTGTAATAATAATGCCCCAAAATGCGTTGTAATTTTGCCCCCCGCACACACCCGTGCCCCTCCCCTCCCTCTCTTCCTTTGTCACCGGTAAACGTGAAAAGCGACACAAACGGAGGCGCACTGCTCCTCCACTGCCCTTTCCCCCCCCAGAGAGCCCGAGTGATGACAGCTAACCAGCCAGGTAACACATAAACCAAACGAGTGTGTTTGCCCCCTAAGCCTCAGTTACCAAACTATAACTTGCATTTATTTGTCTCTGTTGTGAAGTAAGTCTCATACCGCGCCAAACAGCTGAGCCTAAATTAGCCGACTGCCCACCTGCTTAACAAGTCTATTGTATTTTGTATTTATGATGTTGTGTAAAACACACTGAGAGGCACGTTATGTCTGAAATGTGCTCTATAAATAAAGATAAAGATTATTATTATTAGACGCTAGACATAATCAATTAATGGATTTAACGTAATGATGAACACCACACGACCAATTTGTTGTTGGTACAACATGTGAGGCTGTCAGTATACTTAAGCTGAATATTTAGTATTATGTAGTAATCATAACTAAGCCCCCCCCCCCCCGCCCCGTCAACAACTCGCGCGACAATCCAATTCCAAATTACAGTAGGCTATCTGTCACACCCCGTTAACGTCTCTAAGGTGCCCTCATTTTTCGCTGAGCACCCCCCCCCCCCAAAAGTGTGCACGCCACTGTAAAAAATGCCAATCAAAATAACAGAAAACGGCAGCTGTTAATGGTAACCTATACATCTGATTAAAATATGTCTATAAACCATATGATTTATTACGTGCCTGTGTGGTTACTGTTTTATCCCGTCCAGTTACATGTAATTAATTACATTTTAAGCTCTAGGACTTTACCAGCCTTACGAGATAAGTTAGGCCATCTTTATAGGCCTACTTATAGGAAGGGGACAGGAGAGGACTCTTTTTTTTCACACACCAACACACCAAGAGATCAGTTCCACAGGAAACCCTGTCGTGGAGTGTTTAGTTACTCCCTGTTTCTACAAACTTGTTATAATGTAAAGAATGTTTTAGGAAATGTTTATATAGCTGTATAAACTTAGATGTATTAGTTACTCGAGTACTCTGAAATCCAGATTACTACCAGGTAAGCGGTGAACCAGAGTAGAAGACTGGTTCAGTAGTTTGTACATCATGCAGTAGCCTAGTTTATGGTTATAAATTACTTTCATTTAAAACGTGACACGTTGACCGGTAGAATGAATCCCAGTATTAAAAAGCAAATGAATAGTATATATGTGAATATTTTAAATGTATCTTTGCACCTTGAAAGTGATGCTGAATTTGTCAATACTGGTATTGCCTGGAATATACTGTATATATGGTGCATGTTCATAGTAACGAAGGTTAACGACCATAATAGTTTTTATTTCACATTTAAAAACACTAATGTAAACATACAAAACATCTCACTTGCTTTCCGTAACGGATTGTCTGGCAAATTTAAAATCCTGGAAAATGAAAAAATACTGCAGTTCAGTAGAAAAGGGTCTTGGGTTATAATCCGGCTTCTGCCAAGGTCTCATTCCCCAAAGGCACAAAATGGCTTCTGCAGTGCCCCAGTGTCCTCGGTTCATGACTCTGCCAACACCTGCACATAGTTCTTAGGAACCAAGGCTCTTTTCCCCCTCAGATCCCCCAGGAACCACTCTTCATCCACGGACTCCAGGCTGGTGATGACGTCCCCCACCTGGAGGTAGAGGGAAAGAGTAGATGACACCATGAGTACTGATGGTCAATACCTGAGGTGTGTATTATCAGGGCAGTATCACAGGTAACCTGGAAACAAGTGTTATACCCTAAATGCCCTTTCCAAGAGGGAGACCCATTGTGGAACATGCAGATGCAGCGAGGTGACCGGGGTTCCAGCCCCATACACTGAACGCTACAATACACCCAATACTAAGACCCTAGTGATCAGTGAGTCAATACACCCAATACTAAGACCCTAGTGATCAGTGAGTCAATACCCAATACTAAGACCCTAGTGATCAGTGAGTCAATACACCCAATACTAAGACCCTAGTGATCAGTGAGTCAATACACCCAATACTAAGACCCTAGTGATCAGTGAGTCAATACCCAATACTAAGACCCTAGTGATCAGTGAGTCAATACACCCAATACTAAGACCCTAGTGATCAGTGAGTCAATACACCCAATACTAAGACCCTAGTGATCAGTGAGTCAATACACCCAATACTAAGACCCTAGTGATCAGTGAGTCAATACACCCAATACTATACTAAGACCCTAGTGATCAGTGAGTCAATACACCCAATACTAAGACCCTAGTGATCAGTGAGTCAATACACCCAATACTAAGACCCTAGTGATCAGTGAGTCAATACACCCAATACTAAGACCCTAGTGATCAGTGAGTCAATACACCCAATACTATACTAAGACCCTAGTGATCAGTGAGTCAATACACCCAATACTAAGACCCTAGTGATCAGTGAGTCAATACACCCAATACTAAGACCCTAGTGATCAGTGAGTCAATACACCCAAAACTAAGACCCTAGTGATCAGTGAGTCAATACCCAATACTAAGACCCTAGTGATCAGTGAGTCAATACACCCAATACTAAGACCCTAGTGATCAGTGAGTCAATACACCCAATACTAAGACCCTAGTGATCAGTGAGTCAATACCCAATACTAAGACCCTAGTGATCAGTGAGTCAATACCCAATACTAAGACCCTTTTCGCCGTTTGCATGGTCACGTTCAGGTTTACTTTAATGTTAGCTAGCTAGCACTAGCTATCTCTTGTCAACATATATGGGCATCATTACATACACATAGCAGATTGTAGTGCATAATCGATGTATTGTTTTGATTAAAACGTACAAATTTACTTTACGTTGCCCTAAAGTTATCTTTGTCGCCATACCCATGGGGGCTGCCATCTTGCTTAGAGGGCTGTGTGACGTCAGAGAGCGCAACTGGGAGTACATCGATCTGGTACGAGTTCACGGGTGGGAAGTTACGGGTTTGACTGCCATTCCAGTGCATTTTCACATGTAGAAGGTCGGAAAAATACGAGTTACGGGTTGCCTGGAACGCGCCATTAGACCCTTGTGATCAGTGAGTCAATACCCAATACTAAGACCCTAGTGATCAGTGAGTCAATACACCCAATACTAAGACCCTAGTGATCAGTGAGTCAATACACCCAAAACTTAGACCCTAGTGATCAGTGAGTCAATACACCCAAAACTTAGACCCTAGTGATCCGTGAGTCACCTGCAGTGAGAGTTCTTCCTCGCAGTCGGACGGGAAGTCAAACAGGGCCTTGGCTCTCCCTCCTCTGGCGTCAGTCTGCTGTGTGTCCTTCGCTGGGGCGTGGCCTGGAGGGGCGTGGCCTGGAGGGGCGTGGCAGAAGAGGGGTTCATCACAGGGATCCTCACTCAGTGTGTTTCCTCATGTGCTGCTTATCGCCACACCAATCAACATCTCACAGGTCATACACTACGGCCACATAATCAACATCTCACAGGTCATACACTACGACCACATAATCAACATCTCACAGGTCATACACTACGGCTACATAACATCTCACAGGTCACACACTACGACCACATAACATCTCACAGGTCACACACTACGACCACATAACATCTCACAGGTCATACACTACGACCATATAATCAACATCTCACAGGTCATACACTACGACCACATAACATCTCACAGGTCATACACTACGACCACATAATCAACATCTCACAGGTCATACACTACGGCCACATAATCAACATCTCACAGGTCATACACTACGGCTACATAACATCTCACAGGTCATACACTACGACCACATAACATCTCACAGGTCACACATTACGGCCACATAACATCTCACAGGTCATACACTACGACCACATAATCAACATCTCACAGGTCACACACTACGACCACATAATCAACATCTCACAGGTCACACACTACGACCACATAATCAACATCTCACAGGTCACACACTACGACCACATAATCAACATCTCACAGGTCACACACTACAGCCACATAATCAACGGCCACATAATCAACATCTCACAGGTCATACACTACGACCACATAATCAACATCTCACAGGTCATACACTACAGCCACATAATCAACATCTCACAGGTCATACACTACAGCCACATAATCAACATCTCACAGGTCACACACTACAGCCACATAATCAACATCTCACAGGTCATACACTACGACCACATAATCAACATCTCACAGGTCACACACTACGACCACATAATCAACATCTCACAGGTCACACACTACGACCACATAACATCTCACAGGTCATACACTACAGCCACATAATCAACATCTCACAGGTCATACACTACGACCACATAATCAACATCTCACAGGTCATACACTACAGCCACATAATCAACATCTCACAGGTCACACACTACGACCCAGTAATCAACATCTCACAGGTCATACACTACGGCTACATAACATCTCACAGGTCACACACTACGACCCAGTAATCAACATCTCACAGGTCATGCACTACGACCACATAATCAACATCTCACAGGTCATACACTACAGCCACATAATCTCCACCTGATTCACCGTTCTACCACACTTATTCTCTCCCTCTGTCTAGACCTGCTGCAAACTGAAGCAGAGCGCAGACCCAGGATCAGGCCTAGCGCTCCCTTCTCCAGCAGAGGAGGAGCCTTGCGCAGACCCAGGATCAGGCCTAGCGCTCCCTTCTCCAGCAGAGGAGGGGCCTTGCGCAGACCCAGGATCAGGCCTAGCGCTCCCTTCTCCAGCAGAGGAGGGGCCTTGCGCAGACCCAGGATCAGGCCTAGCGCTCCCTTCTCCAGCAGAGGAGGGGCCTTGCACAGACCCAGGATCAGCTACCAATCAGAGCCGCCGCATACAACGCCAATAGGGTGAAGGATCCGCCTCACCGGACATGATGTCCTCCCTCTATCTACGTCCCTAGTGAGACAAACTGGAGTGGACAATCAAAACATTCAAAGTTTGAATCAAAACATTGCTGTTTTTTTTTTTTTTTTTTTCAATCTCTCAAATTGTTTCCACCCACTTTTAGCAACGAAATGGGGCTGAATGTCCTCAGTCTCTAGTTGAGCGTTTAGAGACTGACTTGTGAGTCTAGCAGAGGAGAAACGACAAACTGACCTGAGACCAGCATCTAAGAACTACAGCAACCTACAATCTGACCACATTACACACAGGCCAGATAGACTGTCTGTCTCACCTGGGCTGGTCTGGATGAAGACCCTTCTCATCCTCTCTGTCTCACCTGGGCTGGTCTGGATGAAGACCCTTCTCATCCTCTCTGTCTCACCTGGGCTGGTCTGGATGAAGACCCTTCTCATCCTCTCTGTCTCACCTGGGCTGGTCTGGATGAAGACCCTTCTCATCCTCTCTGTCTCACCTGGGCTGGTCTGGATGAAGACCCTTCTCATCCTCTCTGTCTCACCTGGGCTGGTCTGGATGAAGACCCTTCTCATCCTCTCTGTCTCACCTGGGCTGGTCTGGATGAAGACCCTTCTCATCCTCTCTGTCTCACCTGGGCTGGTCTGGATGAAAACCCTTCTCATCCTCTCTGTCTCACCTGGGCTGGTCTGGATGAAGACCCTTCTCATCCTCTCTGTCTCACCTGGGCTGGTCTGGATGAAGACCCTTCTCATCCTCTCTGTCTCACCTGGGCTGGTCTGGATGAAGGCCCTGGGGAAGACCCCCTCCCGGCCGCGGGTCTGTCCGGAGCACCAGTCTGCGTCGAGGTGCAGGGTGACCAGGATGCGCTCGCCCTGCTGGAAGGACAGATCCTCCTCTGACTCGCCGGCGAAGTCGTACAGGGCCACCGCCCACTCCCCCCCTGGACAGGGCTGAGCACACACACACGTTAGAGGTCTCGCGCACACACACACGCTCACACACACACACACACGTTATAGGTCTCGCACACACGCTCACACACACACACGCTCACACACACACACACGTTAGAGGTCTCGCACACACACACGCTCACACACACACGTTAGAGGTCTCGCGCACACACACACGCTCACACACACACACACACACACGTTATAGGTCTCGCACACACGCTCACACACACACGCTCACACACACACACGTTAGAGGTCTCGCACACACACACGCTCACACACACACGTTAGAGGTCTCGCGCACACACACACATACACACACACGTTAGAGGTCTCGCGCACACACACACACGTTAGAGGTCTCGCACACACACACACACGTTAGAGGTCTCGCACACACGCTCACACACACACGCTAGAGGTCTCGCACACAAGCGCGCACACGCTAGAGGTCTCACACACACACACACACACACACACACACACACACGTTAGAGGTCTCACACACACGTGCGCACACAGGAGGTGTATGAGTGAGTGAGGGAGGGAGTAGATAGTGAGTTAGGTGCACAGCGCCTTCACGAGCCTGAATACCTGATTGGGGCTGGCAGCCTGCTGGGTCTTGGGCAAAGCAACCATGCCTGAAAAAACAGGTCAAAGTACAGATATTCAAAGATAATGTGTAATGCGCGTGTGTGTGTGTGTGTGTGTGTGTGTGTGTGTAATGCGCGTGTGTGTGTGTGTGTGTGTGTGTGTGTGTGTAATGCGCGAGTGTGTGTGTGTGCGTGCATGTGTCTTAGGGCTGCACAATTAATCGTGAATTAATCGAAATTGCGATTATGACCTCCGCAATTAACTAATCACAAAAGGCCGCAATTAATGTGATTAATAATTTTGCTTTGAATTGAGTGCTAGGACTACACGGACGAATCACAGGCGCTTGTGCTGTCTGACCAATCACATGCGTTCCCGCTGAGTGCGCTGTGCACAGCAATTTCACTGAAGAGACAGATAGCAGTAGGTCAGGACCAGTGTCACAAGAGTACCTGCAGCCGTGAGTAGTGACAAAATGAGCAAAAACGAGGTCAGTGAGTTAGTAGCAAGAAAGGGATCAACGTCCGTGATTTGGGAGCATTTTGGTTATTATGTATTAATATTATATATTAAATATTAATCTCAATTATTAATCTCAATTACCATTTTGAAGCAAATAATCGCAATTATCATCTTTTGTCATAATCGTGCAGCCCTAATGTGTGTGTGTGTGTGTGTGTGTGTGCATGTCTGTTGAATGGGAATGATTGTGTGAGCAGACACTGCTACTTCTCACAGCTTTCATGCATTATGACATTCCACAGGGAACCAGAAGGTTCTGCATTAACAATACCGGCAGAGAGACCAACACAGACCTACAGAGAGACCAACACAGACCTACAGAGAGACCAACACAGACCTACAGAGAGACCAACACAGACCTACATAGAGACCAACACAGACCTACAGAGAAACCAACACAGACCTACAGAGAGACCAACACAGACCTACAGAGAGACCAACACAGACCTACATAGAGACCAACACAGACCTACAGAGAGACCAACACAGACCTACAGAGAGACCAACACAGACCTAAATAGAGACCAACACAGACCTACAGAGAGACCAACACAGACCTACATAGAGACCAACACAGACCTACATAGAGACCAACACAGACCTACATAGAGACCAACACAGACCTAAATAGAGACCAACACAGACCTACAGAGAGACCAACACAGACCTACATAGAGACCAACACAGACCTACATAGAGACCAACACAGACCTACAGAGAGACCAACACAGACCTACAGAGAGACCAACACAGACCTACAGAGAGACCAACACAGACCTACATAGAGACCAACACAGACCTACGTAGAGACCAACACAGAGCTACAGAGAGACCAACACAGACCTAAATAGAGACCAACACAGACATACAGAGAGACCAACACAGACCTACATAGAGACCAACACAGACCTAAATAGAGACCAACACAGACCTAAATAGAGACCAACACAGACATACAGAGAGACCAACACAGAGCTACAGAGAGACCAACACAGACCTACATAGAGACCAACACAGACCTAAATAGAGACCAACACAGACCTAAATAGAGACCAACACAGACATACAGAGAGACCAACACAGACCTACAGAGACCAACACAGACCTACAGAGAGACCAACACAGACCTACAGAGAGACCAACACAGACCTACATAGAGACCAACACAGACCTAAATAGAGACCAACACAGACCTAAATAGAGACCAACACAGACCTAAATAGAGACCAACACAGACCTAAATAGAGACCAACACAGACCTACAGAGAGACCAACACAGACCTACAGAGAGATCAACACAGACCTACAGAGAGACCAACACAGACCTACAGAGAGACCAACACAGACCTACGTAGAGACCAACACAGAGCTACAGAGAGACCAACACAGACCTACAGAGAGACCAACACAGACGTACAGAGAGACCAACACAGACCTACATAGAGACCAACACAGACCTACGTAGAGACCAACACAGACCTACATAGAGACCAACACAGACCTAAATAGAGACCAACACAGACCTACGTAGAGACCAACACAGACCTAAATAGAGACCAACACAGACCTACATAGAGACCAACACAGACCTACGTAGAGACCAACACAGACCTACATAGAGACCAACACAGACCTAAATAGAGACCAACACAGACCTACAGAGAGACCAACACAGACCTACAGAGAGACCAACACAGACCTACAGAGAGACCAACACAGACCTACAGAGAGACCAACACAGACCTACAGAGAGACCAACAGAGAGACCTACGTAGAGACCAACACAGAGCTTTAATGAAACCTAAACACATGCACACATTCCTGCCATTCCCCAGCTCACAGCCCCATCCAACACACACTGGTTTTATATGAACTATGTCTGAGGTTATGCAAGCACACTTCCACAGGATGGGCTTTTCCAATGTTTCTCTCATGCTGATAGGATTTCCATGCTAAAGCAGGGGTCTGAATGACCTGCTCTCACATGGTCTCAACACCTGGTGGACCAGTGAGCTCAACCGTGCAGATGGACACTGTTGAAGGACTGGTTTGGTATTAAGGCATTTCGCTATGCTGCTCCCTCTGCATGGAATTCCTTGCAAGCTGACTTAAAATTGCCTGAACTGATCCCGTTTGACAGCTTTGTTGACATTCTCAAGGATAAGGAACTTGAAGGCATTGGGGTTTGTCACTGCTTTTAAATCAGTTGTTATACTACTAACTTGAGCTTATTTTATTTATTGTATGTATGCTATTTGTATTGTAACCTTTTGTATTGTAATTTGCTGCCTCTTGGCCAGGTCGCTTTTGAAAAAGAGATTGTTTATCTCAATAAGCTTACCTGGTTAAATAAAGGTCTAATAAAAAAAAAAGCATCCTAGCCCGGTTATGAGGTTATTCAGGATCCTAGCCCGGTTATGAGGTTATTCAGGATGCTAGCCCGGTTATCAGGTTATTCAGGATCATAGCCCGGTTATGAGGTTATTCAGGATCATAGCCCGGTTATGAGGTTATTCAGGATCATAGCCCGGTTATGAGGTTATTCAGGATCCTAGCCCGGTTATGAGGTTATTCAGGATCCTAGCCCGGTTATGAGGTTATTCAGGATCCTAGCCCGGTTATCAGGTTATTCAGGATCAGCGCTCCATACAAACGCTCTGACAAGGTATTAGTGCTCATGGCTAATCTAAGGCACAGCTCTGTAGCCCATACACATCCATTGTGTACTCAATTTGGTATCTTGAGTTTATTCCGATCTGGACTATTGCGATGGCTCTCTCTCCTCCTAGAAGACACGCTTACTAGCTGACCAAACCAGTCAAAAGCATGATGACTCTCTCTCTCCTCCTAGAAGACATGCTTACTAGCTGACCAAACCAGTCAAAAGCATGATGACTCTTTCTCTCCTCCTAGAAGACACGCTTACTAGCTGACCAAACCAGTCAAAAGCATGATGACTCTCTCTCTCCTCCTAGAAGACACGCTTTACTAGCTGACCAAACCAGTCAAAAGCATGATGACTCTCTCTCTCCTCCTAGAAGACATGCTTACTAGCTGACCAAACCAGTCAAAAGCATGATGACTCTTTCTCTCCTCCTAGAAGACATGCTTACTAGCTGACCAAACCAGTCAAAAGCATGACTCTCTCTCTCCTCCTAGAAGACATGCTTACTAGCTGACCAAACCAGTCAAAAGCATGATGACTCTTTCTCTCCTCCTAGAAGACATGCTTACTAGCTGACCAAACCAGTCAAAAGCATGATGACTCTCTCTCTCCTCCTAGAAGACACGCTTACTAGCTGACCAAACCAGTCAAAAGCATGATGACTCTCTCTCTCCTCCTAATGCTTTACTAGCTGACCAAACCAGTCAAAAGCATGATGATTCTCTCTCCCCTCCTAATGCTTTACTAGCTGACCAAACCAGTCAAAAGCATGATGACTCTCTCTCTCCTCCTAGAATACACGCTTACTAGCTGACCAAACCAGTCAAAAGCATGATGACTCTCTCTCTCCTCCTAATGCTTTACTAGCTGACCAAACCAGTCAAAAGCATGACTCTCTCTCTCCTCCTAATGCTTTACTAGCTGACCAAACCAGTCAAAAGCATGATGACTCTCTCTCTCCTCCTAGAAGACACGCTTACTAGCTGACCAAACCAGTCAAAAGCATGATGACTCTCTCTCTCCTCCTAATGCTTTACTAGCTGACCAAACCAGTCAAAAGCATGATGACTCTCTCTCTCCTCCTAATGCTTTACTAGCTGACCAAACCAGTCAAAAGCATGATGACTCTCTCTCTCCTCCTAATGCTTTACTAGCTGACCAAACCAGTCAAAAGCATGATGACTCTCTCTCTCCTCCTAATGCTTTACTAGCTGACCAAACCAGTCAAAAGCATGATGACTCTCTCTCTCCTCCTAGAAGACACGCTTTACTAGCTGACCAAACCAGTCAAAAGCATGATGACTCTCTCTCCCTTCTTAATGCTTTACTAGCTGACCAAACCAAACCAGGCTGAGAGAACAAGATGAACTCGGACAGGATGTCAGGATCAGGCACCATTTCTCAACTCATGTTGTATCAATATGTAATATTCAAAACTATGCTTCACAGACTAATATAGAATGTTTTGAACATGTTAATAAAGCTAGGTTTAAAATGCCTACCAGGCAGAGCTATCCTGGTGGGGGCAGAGTGCTGTTTGGGGGCCGGAGGGGGGGGCAGATCCTCGATGACCTCCACGAAGTTGAGAGGGAAGATCCCGGTGTGGCCCCCCGCCTGTCCCCGAGCCCACTCCTGCCCCACATAGTCCAGTAGCCTGATGACGTCCCCCTCACAGAAGGACAGCTCGCTGCTGTCCTGGCCTTCGAAGTCGAAGCGCGCCGCGCACCTCGGGCCCCTGGGGGGGGGAGGGGTTTGGGGGGGGGGAGGGGTTGGGGAAGGGTGAAACACTGAAGGTGCGGTCATGGAATCATCGCAGTGCCATTGTGGTTTATTAGTGGTGATGAGAGTAGGGAGTCATGTTGGGAGATGTAGGAGAGGACCTCTCTGTGTTCTCCTCCTCTGAGCAGCCATACCTGACCGGTCCAGCAGGGGGCCGGGCCTCCGCTCTAGGGGTCGGTCCAGGGCTCGCTCCAGGGGTCGCTCCAGGGGTCGGTGTGGACGCGTTCCACTGTGAGAGACAGAAGTGACCAAACCAGTGTCAAATGATCTCAAATGATCTCCTCTGAGAACACATCCACCCCAACACGGATATTTCCAAAACAATGGCGTCCACACCAACAGATTTTTTTTTAAATATCACCATCCACACGACAAGGAAAAGGACGAAGATAAAAAGTCTTTAAGGCTTGCATCTGCCGGGCCTGGTCCAAAGCAGTCCTACTTTGGACCTCGCAGTATTACGGAGAAGTGGAATAAAAACTATTTGCCGCAGTATTTATTCGCCTCCTCTTGGCGGTGG
>NC_140253.1:15667541-15697541 GCF_949987555.1 Borostomias antarcticus
GCAAGTCGCCCGGTTTCGACGGGATACCGCCTGGATTTTATTCTACATTTTGGGATTGCCTCGGCACGTCAATGCTGGAGATGTTCCAACATGCGGTAGAAAAAGGGGCCTTCTGTTAATCTGGCCATCATATCCTTACTGCTGAAGAACAAGGACCCCACAGAATGTGCAAACTATAGACCTCTCTCTCTCCTTAACTCTGACCTCAAGATTTTTGCCAAAGTGCTTGCGCCTGCTTGTTGCAGGTGTATCTGACTAAACTGGTTCACTGACCAAACTGGTTTCATTGGCTCCAGATTAGCGCCCGATAATGTCAGAAGATTTTTACATATTATTAATGGTGCGGCAAACCTTAAGTCTCCAGCTGCTCTGCTCTCATTAGATGCCATAAAGGCATTCGATCGGATCAAATGGCCCTACCTGTGGTCTGTGCTTATTAATCTTCAATAAAAAGAAAATATTTGATAAAAAAAAAGAGATTAACTACAGGAGGTAGGAGGTTCCTACAGGAGATTACTACAGGAGATTACTACAGGAGGTAGGAGGTTACTACAGGAGATTACTACAGGAGATTACTACAGGAGGTAGGAGGTTACTACAGGAGATTAACTACAGGAGATTACTACAGGAGGTTACTACAGGAGGTAGGAGATTACTACAGGAGATTACTACAGGAGGTTACTACAGGAGATTAACTACAGGAGGTTACTACAGGAGATTACTACAGGAAGTTACTACAGGATATTACTACAGGAAGTTACTACAGGAGGTAGGAGGTTACTACAGGAGATTACTACAGGAGATTACTACAGGAAGTTACTACAGGAGATTACTACAGGAGATTACTACAGGAGATTACTACAGGAGGTAGGAGGTTACTACAGGAGATTACTACAGGAGATTACTACAGGAGGTAGGAGGTTACTACAGGAGATTACTACAGGAGATTACTACAGGAGGTAGGAGGTTACTACAGGAGATTAACTACAGGAGGTAGGAGGTTCCTACAGGAGATTACTACAGGAGATTACTACAGGAGGTAGGAGGTTACTACAGGAGATTACTACAGGAGATTACTACAGGAGGTAGGAGGTTACTACAGGAGATTACTACAGGAGATTAACTACAGGAGATTAACTACAGGAGGTTACTACAGGAGATTAACTACAGGAGGTTACTACAGGAGATTAACTACAGGAGGTTACTACAGGAGATTACCTACAGGAGGTAGGAGGTTACTACAGGAGATTAACTACAGGAGATTAACTACAGGAGATTACTACAGGAGATTAACTACAGGAGATTAACTACAGGAGATTAACTTCAGGAGATTACTACAGGAGATTACTACAGGAGATTAACTACAGGAGGTTACTACAGGAGGTAGGAGGTTACTACAGGAGATTACTACAGGAGGTAGGAGGTTACTACAGGAGGTAGGAGATTACTACAGGAGGTAGGAGGTTACTACAGGAGGTTACTACAGGAGATTACTACAGGAGATTAACTACAGGAGGTTACTACAGGAGGTTACTACAGGAGATTAACTACAGGAGGTTACTACAGGAGGTAGGAGGTTACTACAGGAGATTAACTATAGGAGGTTACTACAGGAGGTTACTACAGGACATTAACTACAGGAGGTTACTACAGGAGGTAGGAGGTTACTACAGGAGGTTACTACAGGAGATTACTACAGGACATTAACTACAGGAGGTTACTACAGGAGGTAGGAGGTTACTACAGGAGATTAACTACAGGTTTTACAGCAGGTTAATTAAACACAGCAGGTTAATTAAACACAGCAGGTTAATTAAACACAGTACAGGTTAACTAGAACAGGCTACTCACCGAGGGGGCAGAGACAACTCTTGCTCTGCATTTAAGGAATCCTGAAATTGACAAAATGTTGACAGAATTGACAAAATGTTGCCAGTTATTGAAACACAGATTCATTTTCAATACAGTCAGTCAATTAGGATGTCTATATTTCATTTCATCTATCGTGAACACAACTGAAGCACATTCCATGCGGTTATAATGGTAGCCCAAGGGCAAAGAGCCTACCTGCATCAAAACAACAAAACTAGGCAAAAGCCCACAGCAACCAATCTCAATAGGGCTTTATGTTAGCCACCGCTAGGAGCTAGCTCTACAGTAGTCACTCTTTACACTGAAGCACAATGACTGCTTTGTGTGTGGGGAAACCACAGCTAGGAGTCATCTTGGGGTTTGTCAAGATGTCAAGAGAAGCAGCTTTCTCTCGGGACAGTTTAGGACTTACAGGGGAATAGTGATGCTCAGTCAGAAAGTACATCAAAAAAGAAACATTAGAAGGCTTTAACTTCTTGGCCTTTTTCAGCTTTGTAGAGAGGATTCCTTGGAGGATGCAGACCAGGAAACATAAAACATGTTCTGAAGGGGAATTCCGCTATCAGTGCATTTCCTGTTTTTCAACGATCAATGAAGTAGAAGTGATAGAGCAAACACCCTCACACACTTTCCCTCAGGATGAACCTCAAAGATGGCTTTGAAAGCTCTGCACTGTGAGTGAGTGAGTGAGTGAGTGAGTGAGTGAGTGAGTGTGTGTGTGCGTGTGAGAGATAAAGACCTGGTCTTACCTGGGAGTGGGGTTGTTGAATCTGTGTGTGTGAGTGTGTGTGTGACGTGTGTATGTGTGAGTGTGTGTGTCATGGGTTAAAGCAAAAAAAAATCCTGCGACGGAAAGACTGCCCGAGCAAGCGAAGCCGTTCCCTGTCCGATTTCTGGGGGGTGCGCTCTCATAGCATGCCCTGACGGGAGGTTTCTGGGCACCAAAAGGGCTCTGGAGCAGCGGCATTTTATGTAAAAAACAAATCAAAAACCATATACAGGAAAACTACAGTAGCCTAAATGCGGGTACTGCAATACTGCAATACACTTAAGAAATGACACCCACACACAGCCATGGCGCACACGGAGAGAAGGAGAGCAATACTGTCAGAGGCACACTGACACAAACCTAAATTAAGAATACAGCTGACACAACCAATATCAGAGCAAATGACAGGGCAGTCGACACCACAGGCCCCAACGCGCTCACTGACTGGCCTGGCGCACACTGACTGGCCTGGCGCACACTGACTGGCCTGGCGCTGGCCTGGCGCTCACTGACTGGCCTGGCGCACTGACTGCCCTGGCGCACACTGACTGGCCTGGCGCTCACTGACTGGCCTGGCGCACACTGACTGGCCTGGCGCACTGACTGGCCTGGCGCACACTGACTGGCCTGGCGCACTGACTGGCCTGGCGCACACTGACTGGCCTGGTGCACACTGACTGGCCTGGCGCACACTGACTGGCCTGGCGCACACTGACTGGCCTGGCGCACTGACTGGCCTGGCGCACACTGACTGGCCTGGCGCACACTGACTGGCCTGGCGCACACTGACTGGCCTGGCGCACACTGACTGGCCTGGCGCACACTGACTGGCCTGGCGCTGGGCTCTGGTTGAAGGCAGCATCTGGGTGTGTGGAGGTCAAGGCCCCGGCTGCTGGAACTCTCTGGAGCTGGAGCCTCCTGGCTGATGACTACAACCACAATCACAATCCCACCAGGCTAGTAGTTTGGTAGCAAACAGCTAAAAACCTTTTGTAAACGAGTTTGATTGTGGTGGGCTACTATCAGCAGTTACTCGTGGTAGCGTTACAAAATAGATCTTTATAAAAACAAATTGGAAGTCTGTTTTGGTTAAAAAACTAGTAACACGTGTCCGTGCATTGATCGATTCAGTGAGTTCATTGTCCCCCACCCGGAGACAGCTGAAGGGGGGGGGCTTTAGGTTGGCTGGTGTCACGTCATGAGTGAGTGAGTGAGTCAGTGAGTGAGTCAGTGAGTGAGTCAGTGAGTGAGTGAGTGAGTGAGTCAGTGAGTGAGTGAGTGAGTCAGTGAGTGAGTCAGTCAGTGAGTGAGTGAGTCAGTGAGTGAGTGAGTGAGTGAGTGAGTGAGTGTCAGTGAGTGAGTGAGTGAGTGAGTGAGTGAGTGAGTGAGTCAGTCAGTGAGTGAGTGAGTCAGTCAGTCAGTGAGTGAGTCAGTGAGTGAATGAGTGAGTGAGTGAGTGACAGTGAGTGAGTGAGTGAGTGAGTGACAGTGAGTGAGTCAGTGAGTGAGTGAGTGAGTGAGTGAGTGAGTCAGTGAGTGAGTCAGTGAGTGAGTGAGTGAGTGAGTCAGTCAGTGAGTGAGTGAGTGAGTGAGTCAGTGAGTGAATGAGTGAGTGAGTGAGTGACAGTGAGTGAGTGAGTGAGTGACAGTGAGTGAGTCAGTGAGTGAGTCAGTGAGTGAGTCAGTGAGTGAGTGAGTGAGTGAGTGAGTGAGTCAGTGAGTGAGTGAGTGAGTGAGTGAGTGAGTGACTGAGTGAGTGAGTCAGTGAGTGAGTGAGTGAGTGAGTGAGTGAGTGAGTGACAGTGAGTGAGGCTGCGTTCCGAATCGCCTACTACCCTACTATATAGTATGCCAAAACAGAATGTAGTATGTCCCAATACATAGTATGCCACATGCAGTATGGCAAAAGTACCAGGATGACCTACTACATCCGGTCGTATTTTGCAGTATGCACGCCAGCAGGCTTTTCTGGCTATTCTGACCCACAATCCTTTGCGCAGCGGTAATGTGCGTCACATGCGCGAGTTGACAGCTGTAGACGAATGTCGCGTTATGGACAGCGACGGATGTGGGCTAATTTCAAGGCGCAATGTTATGACAAGGTAGTATGTCCCAATTGGATGCCTACTGCTTGCAAAGTACGTACTTTCTAAGGGCAGCTGTAGTAGGTACTGGTAGTAAGAAGTAGAAGTATGCGATTCGGAACGCAGCCTGAGTCAGTGAGTGAGTGAGTGAGTGAGTCAGTGAGTGAGTCAGTGAGTGAGTCAGTGAGTGACTGAGTGAGTGAGTGAGTCAGTGAGTGAGTCAGTGAGTGAGTCAGTGAGTGACTGAGTGAGTGAGTCAGTGAGTGAGTCAGTGAGTGAGTGAGTGAGTGAGTCAGTCAGTCAGTGAGTGACTGAGTGAGTGAGTGAGTCAGTGAGTGAGTCAGTGAGTGAGTGAGTGAGTCTGTCCCCCCATAGTACCAGAATCCACCACAAAAGGGGCGCCTTTTCAATGCATTGTTCCATTGACAAGTACTTTTTTTTTTTTTTTTTTTACAGATTTTTACATCATAAACTATGCTTGGTGTCTCAGTATCGTCTCAGACAAGTTTACTCTGGAAACCATGTACTTTCTACATCCGCAGAGCTTGAGGTGTTTAGTAGAGCTAGATATGTCTGTATTTCAACATTCATTATAGGACTTTAGACCATACAGGAGCATGGACTTGTTTGCCCACTAGATGGAGACGTTATTGTACTCTTATTCACTACCATGGTTTGTAGAGAGCTTACTTAGGTCAATCATTGATACACATGATGTGAATTAGTAGCGCCAGATATGTCTGTATTTCAACATCCATTATGGGACTTTTGTCCATACAGGTTCATGGACTTCTTGGCTATTAAAACGGCGCTCATCCGTCGTTGCTTTCTACACAAAACACTAACTGTCTCAGTGTAGGCACAGTCCAGTCTAGCCAGGGGCCTTTTTAGCTTGACCAGCGTCATCAACCACATGAGCTGGTTAGAACTCACATAGTGGTACTCATTATGAGTTGTTTTTCCCATTGCCAGTACATTAAGATCTGAAGACTGAAACTAGTATGCTATGTATTTCAGTAAACGTATAGTCTATTCTACTGAGGGACACTTCTACTTCAAATCCATAGTTTAGATAAAAGATTCCTGGCTTGTTTACTCATTGTTTTACATGTTAGGGGTATCATAGGTTAGTAGTGTATCATATTAATTCAAAAAGAAATTCCATGTTTCCACTCCATCATTGCCACAAAGGAACATGCATCATGGGTGGGGGACAACATGTTCACTGTGCACTTGTTCAAAAGATAAACTAGGCCTACTTGAAATGACAAATTACATCATCAAATCCGATTCATGCAATCGAAGCAAACAACAGTAGCCTCCAGTCGTAATCCAAAGCCTTCTAAATAGTGAAAGCGCGGTGTCGCGCCCACTGGAAAAAAATCGCAGTGGAGAGAGGATCCTCTCGCTAGTACAACTGATAGTCACTTGACCACTATATGCGCTTGAAATGAACCAGAAGTTTAATAAATAGGCCATCACACACATGGCAATCATGAAAGCCTAACATAGAGCACACACATCGTATCGGATGAGAAATAGACAGCTACATTGCGACAAACACCTATAATATTATATTATAATGATGATATATTATAATGACGGGAATTTATCCCGTTTGTCCAGTATGTTGAAATCAATGGAAACCCTGCTCTCAAATCCAATTGACGGAAATCTGTTGTGGAGACGGAAAACTTTAACCCATGGTGTGTGTGTGTGTGTATGTGTGTGTGTGTGTGTGTGTGTGTGAGAGAGAGAGAGAGGTCTTACCTGGGAGTGGGGTGTGTTGAATCTGTGTGTGTGTGTGTGTGTGTGTGTGTGTGTGTGTGTGAGAGAGATAAAGACGTGGTCTTACCTGGGAGTGGGGTGTGTTGAATCTGTGTGTGTGTGTGTGTGTGTGTGTGTGTGTGTGTGTGTGTGTGAGAAAGATAAAGACGTGGTCTTACCTGGGAGTGGGGTGTGTTGAATCTGTGTGTGTGTGTGTGTGTGTGTGTGAGAGAGATAAAGACGTGGTCTTACCTGGGAGTGGGGTGTGTTGAATCTGTGTGTGTGTGTGTGTGTGTGTGTGTGTGTGTGTGTGTGTGTGTGTGAGAGAGATAAAGACGTGGTCTTACCTGGGAGTGGGGTGTGTTGAATCTGTGTGTGTGGGCGGCGGGGGGAGGCAGGGAGCCTACGGGCTTCTGAGCAGGAAGAGGAGGAGGGGCTTCTGAACACTCGTCTGACCCTGCAGGAGAGGCGCACCACAGGACAGACCGTCTGGACACACCTAGTACACCTGGGTGAGGTAGGTGTGTGTGTGTGGTGTGTGTGAGGTGTGTGTGAGGTGTGTGAGGTGTGTGTGGTGTGTGTGGTGTGTGTGGTGTGTGTGAGGTGTGTGTGAGGTGTGTGTGAGGTGTGTGTGTGAGGTGTGTGAGGTATGTGAGGTGTGTGTGAGGTGTGTGTGAGGTGTGTGTGAGGTATGTGTGAGGTGTGTGTGAGGTGTGTGTGTGAGGTGTGTGTGAGGTGTGTGTGAGGTGTGTGTGAGGTGTGTGTGAGGTGTGTGTGAGGTGTGTGTGTGAGGTGTGTGAGGTGTGTGTGTGAGGTGTGTGTGAGGTGTGTGTGAGGTGTGTGTGAGGTGTGTGTGTGAGGTGTGTGTGAGGTGTGTGAGGTGTGAGGTGTGTGAGGTGTGTGAGGTGTGTGAGGTGTGTGAGGTGTGTGAGGTGTGTGTGAGGTGTGTGTGTGAGGTGTGTGAGGTGTGTGTGTGTGGTGTGTGAGGTGTGTGAGGTGTGTGTGTGAGGTGTGTGTGAGATGTGTGTGTGAGGTGTGTGTGTGTGAGGTGTGTGTGTGAGGTGTGTGTGAGATGTGTGTGTGAGGTGTGTGTGTGAGGTGTGTGTGTGTGAGGTGTGTGAGGTGTGTGTGTGAGGTGTGTGTGAGATGTGTGTGTGAGGTGTGTGTGTGAGGTGTGTGTGAGGTGTGTGTGAGGTGTGTGAGGTGTGTGTGAGATGTGTGTGTGAGGTGTGTGTGAGATGTGTGTGTGAGGTGTGTGAGGTGTGAGATGTGTGTGTGAGGTGTGTGTGAGGTGTGTGTGTGAGGTGTGTGTGTGAGGTGTGTGAGGTGTGTGTGAGATGTGTGTGTGAGGTGTGTGAGGTGTGTGTGAGATGTGTGTGTGAGGTGTGTGTGTGAGGTGTGTGTGTGAGGTGTGTGAGGTGTGTGTGTGTGGTGTGTGAGGTGTGTGAGGTGTGTGTGTGAGGTGTGTGTGAGATGTGTGTGTGAGGTGTGTGTGTGTGAGGTGTGTGTGTGAGGTGTGTGTGAGATGTGTGTGTGAGGTGTGTGTGTGAGGTGTGTGTGTGTGAGGTGTGTGAGGTGTGTGTGTGAGGTGTGTGTGAGATGTGTGTGTGAGGTGTGTGTGTGAGGTGTGTGTGAGGTGTGTGTGAGGTGTGTGAGGTGTGTGTGAGATGTGTGTGTGAGGTGTGTGTGAGATGTGTGTGTGAGGTGTGTGAGGTGTGAGATGTGTGTGTGAGGTGTGTGTGAGGTGTGTGTGTGAGGTGTGTGTGTGAGGTGTGTGAGGTGTGTGTGAGATGTGTGTGTGAGGTGTGTGAGGTGTGTGTGAGATGTGTGTGTGAGGTGTGTGTGTGAGGTGTGTGTGTGAGGTGTGTGAGGTGTGTGTGAGATGTGTGTGTGAGGTGTGTGTGTGTGTGAGGTGTGTGTGTGAGGTGTGTGTGAGGTGTGTGAGGTGTGTGTGAGATGTGTGTGTGAGGTGTGTGTGTGAGGTGTGTGTGTGAGGTGTGTGTGAGGTGTGTGTGAGGTGTGTGAGGTGTGTGTGTGAGGTGTGTGTGTGTGAGGTGTGTGTGAGGTGTGTGTGAGATGTGTGTGTGAGGTGTGTGTGTGTGAGGTGTGCGTGTGAGGTGTGTGTGAGGTGTGTGTGAGGTGTGTGTGTGAGGTGTGTGAGGTGTGTGTGAGGTGTGTGAGGTGTGTGTGAGGTGTGTGTGAGAGGTGTGTGAGGTGTGTGTGAGGTGTGTGTGAGGTGTGTGTGTGAGGTGTGTGAGGTGTGTGTGAGGTGTGAGAGGTGTGTGAGATGTGTGTGTGAGATGTGTGTGTGAGGTGTGTGTGTGAGGTGTGTGTGAGGTGTGTGTGTGAGGTGTGTGTGAGGTGTGTGTGAGGTGTGTGTGTGTGTGAGGTGTGTGTGAGGTGTGTGTGTGTGTGAGGTGTGTGTGAGGTGTGTGAGAGGTGTGTGAGGTGTGTGTGTGAGGTGTGTGTGTGAGGTGTGTGTGAGGTGTGTGTGTGAGGTGTGTGTGTGAGGTGTGTGTGAGGTGTGTGTGTGAGGTGTGTGAGGTGTGTGTGAGGTGTGTGTGTGAGGTGTGTGTGAGGTGTGTGTGTGAGGTGTGTGAGGTGTGTGTGAGGTGTGTGTGAGGTGTGTGTGAGGTGTGTGAGGTGTGTGATGTGTGTGTGTGAGGTGTGTGTGAGGTGTACTCACGTCTGAGGGAGCCCTTGCTGGGGACTCTGATGGTGGTGGGTCTCCTGGTGATACTCTGTCTGCTGAAGGAGGCCTCGCTACGCACGGGCTGGACCTGGACCTGGTCTGCGCACACACACACACGCACGCGCACACGCACACACACACACACACACACACACGCACACACAGGGTAAAAACTCCAGGGTTCATATACAGTACTGCATCACACTGGCTTACTGTAGTGAGCAGAGAAGTGTTGTTCTGGGTGTGAAGCTGTAGTGAGCAGAGAAGAGTTGTTCTGGGTGTGAAGCTGTAGTGAGCAGAGAAGAGTTGTTCTGAGTGTGAAGCTGTAGTGAGCAGAGAAGTGTTGTTCTGGGTGTGAAGCTGTAGTGAGCAGAGAAGTGTTGTTCTGAGTGTGAAGCTGTAGTGAGCAGAGAAGTGTTCTGGGTGTGAAGCTGTAGTGAGCAGAGAAGTGTTGTTCTGGGTGTGAAGCTGTAGTGAGCAGAGAAGTGTTGTTCTGAGTGTGAAGCTGTAGTGAGCAGAGAAGTGTTCTGGGTGTGAAGCTGTAGTGAGCAGAGAAGTGTTGTTCTGAGTGTGAAGCTGTAGTGAGCAGAGAAGGGTTGTTCTGGGTGTGAAGCTGTAGTGAGCTGAGAAGTGTTGTTCTGGGTGTGAAGCTGTAGTGAGCAGAGAAGTGTTGTTCTGCGTGTGAAGCTGGTCAGTGAAGATGCATCTTCTGCTCTCCTAACAATCCCTCCATGTGTTGGATGCATGCTGTGACCATAAGACCGCTAGAGACATGAGGACTTCTATCAGCACGTCTGAGCGTTTATAATGAGCAGGTAAAGCAGTGCTTCTGAGCACGGCTGTACTGGAGGTTTGGTCTCATCATCGGTAGGGTTCATATAATAGTGCAGTCTGCACGCACAGCTGGCGGCGGGAGGTTAAACCTCTCAAATATTGATATATTTACGAAATTGGGGGGGGGGGGACAAAGAACCTCAACATGAGTCATGACTCAATTACATTACTTACAACTAAGTTAACATAATAGGTAATATGGTTACATTACATGTAAATTGTTAATTTACAATGAATCCATATTAGCATTAGGTTTAATCATCATCTCAGTATCCATTTTCATTATTTAATTTAAGACCTCACCTGAAACCCTGAAGATGCCCCTGAAGCATCAGTCTGCTCTACATCTCCAGTCCTACATGTTTCACTCTCTCTATGGTGCTGTGTTCCTCTGTTCTCTCTAGGGTTCTGCTGTGTTCCTCCACTCTCTCTAGGGTTCTGCTGTGTTCCTCCACTCTCTCTAGGGTTCTGCTGTGTTCCTCTGTTCTCTCCAGGGTGCTACTGTGTTCCTCTGTTCTCTCCAGGGTGCTACTGTGTTCCTCCACTCTCTCTAGGGTGCTGCTGTGTTCCTCTGTTCTCTCTAGGGTTCTGCTGTGTTCCTCTGTTCTCTCTAGGGTGCTGCTGTGTTCCTCCACTCTCTCTAGGGTTCTGCTGTGTTCCTCCACTCTCTCTAGGGTTCTGCTGTGTTCCTCTGTTCTCTCTAGGGTGCTGCTGTGTTCCTCTGTTCTCTCTAGGGTTCTGCTGTGTTCCTCTGTTCTCTCTAGGGTTCTGCTGTGTTCCTCTGTTCTCTCCAGGGTGCTACTGTGTTCCTCTGTTCTCTCTAGGGTGCTGCTGTGTTCCTCCACTCTCTCTAGGGTTCTGCTGTGTTCCTCTGTTCTCTCTAGGGTTCTGCTGTGTTCCTCTGTTCTCTCTAGGGTTCTGCTGTGTTCCTCTGTTCTCTCTAGGGTTCTACTGTGTTCCTCTGTTCTCTCTAGGCTGCTGCTGTTTTTCCTACATAAAAAGCGAAAAGCTGTCTGCCTGTAAAGGCTGTTCCTGATGGTCCTCAGATCCAGCGAATATTTGAAAAAGAACGATCTATTTCAGTATTTCCGCCAATCAAACGTGAGTATGCTGAAATTAAAATAAAAAAATACCGGGATGGTATTCACATGGTGGAAAGGGATAACGTTAACGGTCTAATATGTACAGGGCTGCCAAGCTTGACCAAAAGTTTGGAGTGAGATTTCTTCACTTAGTCACAGCCCGACCCCCCCCCCCCCGGGGTGGCTCTCTATCCTCTCACACGCAATGCGTGAGACTTGGCAGCCCGGTATGTAACTCAGAAGATAATGCAAACAAATTCAATAATGGTAGGGACAGTTCTGTCCTCACAAAACATGGGAAGGCCATCTAAATGATCTAATATAACTGCACTCCAAAGATAATGCGAACAAGGTTGCTTTAAAATTGGAAGGGACATTTTTGGCCTTCCGAAATATTGGTAAGGACATGTCCCCACCTTCCATGCAAACCTATCCTAGTGCTTCTGAGGGTTGAATGGTTGGCTTGAGAACAGCATGAGAAATGTAGTCGTCGTGGCTCAGGTGAGAAAGGTTACTTACTGGAGGGGCTGTCAGAGTATTGGTTCTCCACCACGGAGGTGGAGTTGTGGTTGTTGAGGTTGAACAGCTCGTGGCGAGGCTTCTCCGGAGGCGCGGGGGGCGCCGCTATTTCCTCTGGGGGCAGGAAGGCCTTGGCTCGGGCTGCCAGGGAGGACTGTGACGGGGGCAGGATGGCCGTCTTGGTGGGGCGGGACTCTGGCTCCTCCCTTGGCGCTGGGTCAAGCGAAGGCTTTCTGGGGAGATGAGGTTTGGTGAGCGGGGTGGGGTAGGGGGGAGTAAGTACGGATGAACAGCCGGCGTCCCGGTGGTTGTTGCCGGTACTGCGCGTGTCACCGATGGGAGGTCGGCGCACCAGCGCGGGTTTGGCGGCCACCGGGGGTGCGGCTCTGAGCTGAGCGTTCCTGGGCCGGGGTGTGGGACATCCCTGGACCTTGTCGTCCTTGACCACGCTGGCCTGCTTCTCGAAGGCCTGGATCCTTGCCTGGATCTGCCGCTGGCTGTGGATGGCGCTCATGTCCTCGTCCTCGCTGTGCTGGCTCCCGTCCGATTGGTTGCCAACGTCAAAGCCCTGATCGCACTGGTCGTCCCCAGGAAACACGTCCAATAGCTCCTGTAGATACTTGTTTAAATAACCTTCCTCTGGGGTCACTAAAGAGGTCTCTCCATTGTCACTGAGCCTGATCAGAGTCTGAACCTTGACCTCTTCCGGGATTGGCTGCTTGTGAGACTTCAAACGGGGCTGTGGGGTGGGCCGTTGGGTGGGGATGTGTTCTGCAGTGGTAGAAACGGAGTCAGAGGGTGTGGCCGGGGCGTCAGAATACACATGAACAGACGGAGTTTGGGGGGTTCGACAGCTGGAGTCTGGTGGGCTGGGCTGGGCTACGGATGACTGGGTCTCACTCTGGTTCACAGAGGTGCTGGGTGTCTGGTCCAGGTGGGTGGGTCTGCTGGTAGAGGTGGGTGTCTGGTCCAGGTGGGTGGGTCTGCTGGTAGAGGTGGGTGTCTGGTCCAGGTGGGTGGGTCTGCTGGTAGAGGTGGGTGTCTGGTCCAGGTGGGTGGGTCTGCTGGTAGAGGTGGGTGTCTGGTCCAGGTGGGCGGGTCTGCTGGTAGAGGTGGGTGTCTGGTCCAGGTGGGTGGGTCTGCTGGTAGAGGTGCTGGATAGAGACTTTGGCAGTGATGGTCTCGGTGGTTTTTGAGGCTTTTTAACTGTAAAGGAATGAGTGAAAACAGGACGATCAGCAGTCGTGATACTATTGGCTCATGAGCCTTGTTAGAGAGTGGTTTGTTTTGTCTACATCATCTCTAAACACTCCACTGAATAGTCCATGAGCCAGGAGCCGTTCTGAACACAGTATGTGGACCCGGACGTGTACAGTCCATTTTCAGTATTATGGGACTTGTTGACAACTCAGGGTGCGTAAATCCACCCAATGTACATTTTCCTTGTATCCAGATCCCTAAATGTATTAATAATATTTTTTTCACCTTAGGAATATGATATGTATGCCCTACACCCCTCCCTCCCTAAGATCACTCCTCCATTTCAGTCCTGTGTTTCAGAGTCAAACAGGTCTGGCTTCGTGGTCATTGATGCGTGGAGCCACCCGACCACAAGGTGTGGTCATATTTCTGCTTCATCATCTCTCTTAATCATGTAGTTTCAGTATTTTGATTCTGCCATTGTGTCCTCTGTGAAACCTACCTTTGTATTCATCTCACTCTTGTGTTAGATGATGACCTGTTGTTTAGAAGTTACCACCACTCCCTTTAGGAATGTCTGCAGATAGGAGATGATCAGGTCAGAGCAGTCATCAAGTATATAAGTGTAAGGGTTGAGGGTCAGAGGTCATCACTGTGTAAGGGTTGAGGGTCAGAGGTCATCACTGTGTAAGGGTTGAGGGTCAGAGGTCATCACTGTGTAAGGGTTGAGGGTCAGAGGTCATCACTGTGTAAAGGTTGAGGGTCAGAGAGGTCATCACTGTGTAAGGGTTGAGGGTCAGAGGTCATCACTGTGTAAGGGTTGAGGGTCAGAGAGGTCATCACTGTGTAAGGGTTGAGGGTCAGACAGGTCATCACTGTGTAAAGGTTGAGGGTCAGAGGTCATCACTGTGTAAGGGTTGAGGGTCAGAGGTCATCACTGTGTAAGGGTTGAGGGTCAGAGGTCATCACTGTGTAAGGGTTGAGGGTCAGAGGTCATCACTGTGTAAGGGTTGAGGGTCAGAGGTCATCACTGTGTAAGGGTTGAGGGTCAGAGGTCATCACTGTGTAAGGGTCGAGGGTCAGAGGTCATCACTGTGTAAAGGTTGAGGGTCAGAGGTCATCACTGTGTAAAGGTTGAGGGTCAGAGGTCATCACTGTGTAAGGGTTGAGGGTCAGAGGTCATCACTGTGTAAAGGTTGAGGGTCAGAGGTCATCACTGTGTAAGGGTTGAGGGTCAGAGGTCATCACTGTGTAAGGGTTGAGGGTAATCTCCATAATCCTCTCTTCCTTTGTTATCAGGGTCAGAGGTGTTTGATTTTATTACCTGAAGAATATTATCGGTCTCAGTAATGTCATTCTATGACTGGCTCCAGATAATGTTTGTGTATCTTGAGTGATATATTTGTTAGGGCCCCAGGGGTGACACCTCACTTGTACTGGGAAGCTTTTCACAGACAACACTGTTGTCCTGCATCTAAAACCACCCTCTTTGCAAAGGATATGAATAATACTGATTCATGCTGATGGAGAAACAAGGTTCTATCTTTTTAGAGTTTATTAGAATAATATCCATGACAATCAAGACCAGAAGGACAGTTGCCTGGAAGGTGCTGAACATCAGGAGAACATGGAGTCTGAGTTCAGCCAGAAGATCAAGATCAACCTCTCTGTCTCCATCTGCCATCAAGAAAGGCCAACTAGAAACGCTAGTTTCTATGCCGCTATATACCGGCATACCGCTAGTATACTCTGCGGCATACTGGTGAAAGCGGACAAAAAATCCATCCCACATGGACGTCGCAACAGCTACAAACCGTGTTGGGATGCGGAGTGAGAGTCTCTACTGGTCCTTCCTTCGGCCCCCCCCAGGAGAGAGTCTCTACTGTGCCTTCCTCCAGGCCCCCCCAGGAGCTGAGTCAGACAGACTGCCTCAGCCCTGCTGTCTAGACTCAGCCAAAGGAGACGAGCACTGGGAGGAGGCCATTAACTCCATCGACTTCTCACACTCCAGCTGCAAGGCATGGAGCTTCCTTAACAACCTCACTGGTAGGTCTAGACACTCCCCCCATCACTGCCCCATCTCTGCAAACAAAATCGCATCACAATTTGTGAAAAGTGGGACATACGAGGGCAAAGACCACGAATTGTCACATCTCGTGGCAAAAGAAGTGTCTGACCTCTGGAAGGCCACAACTCCTAGCGGTGGTAACATCTCTGGTGAATTCACACCGGAGGAGTTCGCTGCTGCCCTCCAGCATGTAAGGCCAGGGAAAGCTCCGGGGCCTGACTCTATCTGCCCGGAGCTGATACTCCATGCCGCGCCTGCCTTGAAGTCCTGGAGCGTTCCTCTCTTCCTGCTTGCGCCATCTCAAGATCCCCAAAATCTGGAGAAGAGCCCTATTTGTCGCGACCCTTAAGATGAACAAGCTTGCTGATAGGAGACCTGCTGATAGGAGACCTGCTGATAGACCAGCTGATAGACCTGCTGATAGACCTGCTGATAGGAGACCTGCTGATAGACCTGCTGATAGGAGACCTGCTGATAGGAGACCTGCTGATAGACCTGCTGATAGGAGACCTGCTGATAGGAGACCTGCTGATAGACCTGCTGATAGGAGACCTGCTGATAGGAGACCTGCTGATAGACCTGCTGATAGGAGACCTGCTGATAGGAGACCTGCTGATAGGAGACCTGCTGATAGACCTGCTGATAGGAGACCTGCTGATAGGAGACCTGCTGATAGACCAGCTGATAGGAGACCTGCTGATAGGAGACCTGCTGATAGACCAGCTGATAGACCAGCTGATAGGAGACCTGCTGATAGGAGACCTGCTGATAGGAGACCTGCTGATAGGAGACCTGCTGATAGACCAGCTGATAGACCAGCTGATAGGAGACCTGCTGATAGACCAGCTGATAGGAGACCTGCTGATAGGAGACCTGCTGATAGACCTGCTGATAGACCTGCTGATAGACCTGCTGATAGGAGACCTGCTGATAGACCTGCTGATAGACCTGCTGATATAAACATTATTCTCATGAGCCTCACCCGTGGACCTCCCCTCTATTGGCTGTGAAGCTGCAGTGCGCCCTGGTCCGGGGGCGGGGTCTTCTGTTCCGGGGGCGGGGTCTTCCACTGGGTCGGTCTGGGTGGCGATGGTCGTGGAGCGCCGGGGAGCCGCGGTCGGCGTGGCAACGTGTTCTTGGGTCTTCTCTTTGATGACCTGGTCATAAGATGGTGGGGGCTAAGACACGTTTCACACACATACACACACACACACGCACACACACACACACACACACACACACACACACACACGCACACACACACGCACGCACACACACACACACACACACACACACACACACACACAAGAGAAGGGTTACATACACACACACACACACACACACACACACACACGAGAAGGGTTACATACACACACACACACACACACACACACACACGAGAGAAGGGTTACACACGCGCACACACACACACACACACACACACACACACACACACGCACACACAGCAGGGTTACCAAAGCAAAGGCTATAGCAGTGACCAGACAGGTGTGAGTGTTGAACAGAAGCCGTTCTAGCTGCTAATGATGTGGACATGTTTGACTAAACGCTGCAAGCATCTTGACAGAGACAGACACTCGTAAACACAATACTGAACCACACAGTGTTGTCACAGTCTATCTGTTTAACACACACACACACGCACACGCTATGTGCCTCTGAACCAGCTCTACCTGGGGGGTGGTTTGGATGCTGCCAGCCCAGATCTGCTGTGGGGGGCCCGAAGCAAATCCCCCAGAAGGCCGTGGGAACCAGGCGCCAGCGGCGAGCGGCTCGGCAGACAGGATGGTGATCTCCGGACGGCTGAAACACACCAACCTCAGGATTACCCACAATGCATGGCTATCACATTAGCCAACGTGACGACAAACCACAAAACATTTTCACGGGCACGGCCAAAGATAGTTACAACATTCGGGGATTTAGATAACATTATTTTGAAGTTGTATTGGCCATTGTAATTTATTTAATTGGGATGCACTGGTGTTATGGGGAAATAAAGGAATATTAAACAAGCGTAGATCTAAACTGGCTCAACACTGCACTTCATGGAGTGAAAAGAAATTCACAAATAATTTTGAAATGAGAACAATGTGGACTGCACTGAATTGCATTCTGTCTCATTTGTTGAGGATGGATAATGTGAAGGAAAATGAATTTGCTTGAAACAATCAGAAGAATGTTTGGCAGCACCAAGTGCTGGAGTGCTCTGGTGGTGTTCTGACATTCTATCTCTAGAATGAGTTGGTTCTAGTTCTGACCTATCTCTAGCGAGAGATGGTTCTAGTTCTGACCTTCTATCTCTGGAGTGAGTTGGTTCTAGTTCTGACATTCTATCTCTAGCGAGAGTTTGTTCTAGTTCTGACCTATCTCTAGTGTGAGTTGGTTCTAGTTCTTACCTTCTATCTCTAGAGTGAGTTGGTTCTAGTTTTTACCTTCCATCTCTAGAGTGAGTTGGTTCTAGTTCTGACCTATCTCTAGTGTGAGTTGGTTCTAGTTCTTACCTTCTATCTCTAGAGTGAGTTGGTTCTAGTTCTGACCTATCTCTAGCGAGAGATGGTTCTAGTTCTGACCTATCTCTAGTGTGAGTTGGTTCTAGTTCTTACCTTCTATCTCTAGAGTGAGTTGGTTCTAGTTTTTACCTTATATCTCTAGTGTGAGTTGGTTCTAGTTCTTCCCTTCTTCACTGTGAGTTGGTTCTAGTTCTTACCTTCTATCTCAAGAGTGAGTTGGTTCTATTTCTGACCTTCTATCTCTAGAGTGAGTTGGTTCTAGTTATTACCTTCCATCTCAAGAGCGAGTTGGTTCTAGTTCTTACCTTATATCTCTAGAGTGAGTTGGTTCTAGTTCTGACCTATCTCTAGTGTGAGTTGGTTCTAGCTCTTACCTTCTATCTCTAGTGTGAGTTGGTTCTAGCTCTTACCTTCTATCTCTAGTGTGAGTTGGTTCTAGCTCTTACCTTCTATCTCTAGTGTGAGTTGGTTCTAGTTCTGACCTATCTCTAGTGTGAGTTGGTTCTAGCTCTTACCTTCTATCTCTAGTGTGATCACTCGGTGAGTTGGTTCTAGCTGTGGGAAAAGGCAAACAGGGGATTTTACTCTTGCAGCTTTAGGGAGAGGTTTTCCTCAAGGTCAAGACCATATCAGAGGAGGTACAAGTATCTGAATAACTCACTTCTTTTGATGGCTGCTCGTATTGAGGACAGAGGACCAGGGCTGAAAGAGACATGTGGAGAAGAACAATACGGTGACTCACTCACTCCCTACTGATCTCCTGAACACACCACTGAACACACGACCGGTTCTCTTCTGGAACAAGCCCCTAGAACACACCACTAAACACAGGACAGGTTCTCTACTGGAACAAGCCCCTAGAACACACCACTAAACACAGGACAGGTTCTCTCCTGGAACAAGCCCCTAGAACACGGCACTGAACACACGACCGGTTCTCTCCTGGAACAAGCCCCTAGAACACACCACTGAACACACGACCGGTTCTCTCCTGGAACAAGCATCTAGAACACACCACTGAACACAGGACAGGTTCTCTCCTGGAACAAGCATCTAGAACACACCACTGAACACAGGTCAGGTTCTCTCCTGGAACAAGCCCCTAGAACACACCACTGAACACAGGACAGGTTCTCTCCTGGAACAAGCCCCTAGAACACACCACTGAACACAGGACAGGTTCTCTCCTGGAACAAGCCCCTAGAACACACCACAGGTTCTCTCCTGGAACAAGCATCTAGAACACACCACTGAACACAGGTCAGGTTCTCTCCTGGAACAAGCCCCTAGAACACACCACTGAACACAGGACAGGTTCTCTCCTGGAACAAGCCCCTAGAACACGGCACTGAACACACGACCGGTTCTCTCCTGGAACAAGCATCTAGAACACACCACTGAACACACGACCGGTTCTCTCCTGGAACAAGCATCTAGAACACACCACTGAACACAGGTCAGGTTCTCTCCTGGAACAAGCATCTAGAACACACCACTGAACACAGGTCAGGTTCTCTCCTGGAACAAGCCCCTAGAACACACCACTGAACACAGGACAGGTTCTCTCCTGGAACAAGCATCTAGAACACACCACTGAACACACGACCGGTTCTCTTCTGGAACAAGCCCCTAGAACACACCACTGAACACAGGACAGGTTCTCTCCTGGAACAAGCCCCTAGAACACACCACTGAACACACGACCGGTTCTCTTCTGGAACAAGCCCCTAGAACACACCACTGAACACACGACCGGTTCTCTTCTGGAACAAGCATCTAGAACACACCACTGAACACAGGTCAGGTTCTCTCCTGGAACAAGCCCCTAGAACACACCACTGAACACAGGTCAGGTTCTCTCCTGGAACAAGCCCCTAGAACACACCACTGAACACAGGACAGGTTCTCTCCATCAGCCCATTCCACACAATTAATTAATAGGTTTGTTACAGATGACAAGGTATATACTAAACACAATCTATATCTTCTCAATAATGTGACATGATCATGTTTTACCACCTCAATCTCACCTCAAACCCCCAGACAACTTCATCCTCAACCTCAACCACTCAACAGACTCAAGGCAATGTTATCTTCATGAGCGCCTACCTCAGATACGTTTAAAGCCTTGTGTGAGAGCAGCCCAGAAAGAGGACCATCATTAAAATGAGCTCGTTAGGAGATGGTTCCGCCTCTGTGCTCAACTTCCCTCTCCAGATAATAAGTAACATTGTGGAAATCCACATAATATCCTTCAGCCCTTTTTAAACGGATTTACAACGACTTCATATCCAGCGTGTGTGGCGTCATGTAGACACTGTCTACCTGCAGGGCATAGCTCCGCTGCAACCCTGTCTAAACATGTGAACAGGGCTTTCCTGGCTGCTCTCCTGACGGTGTGGTGGTGTGGTTGACATGACACCCTGCGCCATGGAAACAGTCCCCCACAGACCAGCCAGAAAGGGAGGGAGGGAGGGAGGGAGAGAAAGAGAGAGAGAGAGAGAGGGAGAGAGGGAGGGAGGGAGAGAGAGAGGGAGAGAGAGAGGGAGATAGGGAGAGAGGGAGGGAGAGAGAGAGAGAGAGAGAGGGAGAGAGGGAGAGAGGGAGGGAGAGAGAGAGAGAGAGTGAGAAAGAGAGAGAGAGACCCCATAGGCCTACTGTATCATTAACACACGTCCTGCTCGTTAACAGACTCCTGTAAACCATAGGGGATACTGGTGACTAACAGGTGACTAGGTGGGACTGTTATTAAGTCTTTAGTAAGAAGGTGTTGGAGAAACAACCTGATACAGTATACATAGTTTTTTAGGTTGCTTATGTCAACTTGTTTATAATGATAGAATGTTGAGGTTTGCGTGACATATCCAGGATTTGACATATGTTATTCAGGATCAGGGAGAGGAGGGGCCTAGCTCCTCAACAACAACAACAACAACAACATCTGAGCCAGCGAGCCAGTTGTGTGAGCTTTGTAGCCAGCGCCTGCCTGTCCGTCAACCCAGACGGATCAGTGTATTGTCTGCTCCATTCACAGGCCCCCCATCAGCAGATCTGTCTGTTAAAGGAACAGTGCTCCAATACTGCGTCGTTACCCTGTCTGGGTGTCCAGAGCCTCAAGTTGAATACAGTGGCGTCTGGTGGGTCCTGGCGCCGGGTATGCCAGAGCCAGCGAAGCACGCACTGCATGCCCTGACCGGAGGTTTCTAGGCACCAGAAGGGCCCTTGAGCAGTTACCTCAGCCAAAACCAACCTCCCTCGAACCCGGAGGCCTTTGGATACGACCGGAGCCACGTTTTGGTGCTAGAAATCCAGAGCTGCGTTCTAGTGTAATAGGCAGATCCAGAGGCTTTTGAAAAAAACGTTAGGAATAGGCCTACACTGTAACGCTGTGTTCACTTCACATTATAAAAATCAAACAGGTGATTTATGAGTTTGAGCTACAGTATAGCCTGTAGTAGGCATATCATAATGGATATAGCCTAGTTGATAGTTATCAACTTGGAAATAATAACAGGACTCACGAAGAGACAGTTGACGCACGAAGAGAAGGAGAGCCATTCTGTCAGAGGCACAAACCTAAATTAAGAATACAATATTCAAGCTGACACAGCCAGAACAAATGACAGGGCAGTTCAGCACCACTACACAACACACTGGACTGCCCCTGGGCCCTGCCGCTTGCTTTCTCACGTCCACGCTCTCCAACCTGATTAGATCAAGAGGGGACAGCGCGAATTGGCGGTCACATAGGCCTGTGGGACACGGTCGGAAGAGAGCGCTAGACAATCCTAAAATCAAACTCTGAGCTATGAGATGATGTTCCATGTTTATGCAATTCAAACCGCTCCCGTTTCGCCTGTCGATAAGGATCACAGCAAGTGGGCGTTTGGCAGTGCAAGAGGATAAATGACTGGTTTACTTTTCTAAGTGTAGGCTTACCTACAGTCCAGCCATTAGACAGATAGATAGCTTGTTCAGATATAGTGTAAGTTAGCAGCCCTGCCCAACCTGGGACTGGTTCACCGTGTGCATTCACGAGACACTTCCTGTAGTAGTGATGTCATCCAGCAAGCCACCTTTAAAAACCCTGAATAAATGGAGAAAGAAGATGAAACGTACCTGGCATGAAAATGTTCAGGTTTATTTCTCTCTGATGACCGATCTGTAAAGAAAAGACCAGGAGCATTTCAAATCACCACAATGTTAGAAATCAAAACTAATCACTTAGAATACCGTGTCTCGTTCTCATTAGATGCATGAATAACTGGCTCCACCTGACTAAACTATCAAGTCTGATTTCAGTCACCAAGAATGAACCAGTCACCAAGAATGAACCAGTCACCAAGAATGAACCAGTCACCAAGAATGAACCAGTCACCAAGAATGAACCAGTCACCAAGAATGAACCAGTCACCAAGAATGAACCAGTCACCAAGAATGAACCAGTCACCAAGAATGACATCACCATGCAAATCACACCTGCCAGGTGGTTCTAGTTTGTTATGTAGTTCTTATAATATTTTTAATAATACTGTTTAAGAGACGGTCTGCTTTGTTTCCAAACAAAGCAGTCAGCATGAGGGACCATGAGACAGACGGCACAATGGAAGGGTTGATTCTCCTGTTCTCTAAGTCTGCATGCTCTTTGAATAGATTCCATTAAGCATGCCTTGCATTTCTGAGGGAGGAAGACATTCAGGTGCAGCTGAACTAAAACATTTGCGATAGTGGCAAGAGAACAGGGGGGGGGGCTAGTTAACAGGGGGGGGGGCTAGTAAACAGGGGGGGGGGCTAGTAAACAGGGGGGGGGGCTAGTAAACAGGGGGGGGGGCTAGTAAACAGGGGGGGGGCTAGTAAACAGGGGGGGGGGGCTAGTAAACAGGGGGGGGGGGGTAGTAAACAGGGGGGGGGGGTAGTAAACAGGGGGGGGGGGCTAGTAAACAGGGGGGGGGGCTAGTAAACAGGGGGGGGGGTAGTAAACAGGGGGGGGGGGGGTAGTAAACAGGGGGGGGGGGCTAGTAAACAGGGGGGGGCTAGTAAACAGGGGGAGGGGGGCTAGTAAACAGGGGGGGGGGGGGCTAGTAAACAGGGGGGGGGGGCTAGTAAACGGGGGGGGGGTAGTAAACAGGGGGGGGGGGGCTAGTAAACAGGGGGGGGGGGCTAGTAAACAGGGGGAGGGCTAGTAAACAGGGGGGGGGGCTAGTAAACAGGGGGGGGGGCTAGTAAACAGGGGGGGGGGCTAGTAAACAGGGGGGGGGGCTAGTAAACAGGGGGAGGGCTAGTAAACAGGGGGGGGGGGTAGTAAACAGGGGGGGGGGTAGTAAACAGGGGGGGGGGTAGTAAACAGGGAGAGGGCTAGTAAACAGGGGGGGGGGGGCTAGTAAACAGGGGGGGGGGTAGTAAACAGGGGGGGGGTAGTAAACAGGGGGGGGGGGTAGTAAACAGGGGGGGGGGTAGTAAACAGGGGGGGGGTAGTAAACAGGGGGGGGTAGTAAACAGGGGGGGTAGTAAACAGGGGGAGGACTAGTAAACAGGGAGAGGGCTAGTAAACAGGGGGGGGGCTAGTAAACAGGGGGGGGCTAGTAAACAGGGGGGGGCTAGTAAACGGGGGGGGGGGGGTAGTAGACAGGGGGGGGGGGCTAGCCGTCTGTTCAGTCAGAAACGGTGTGAGCCTGAGCTCATAACTGTGAGGGATAGAATCTGTACTCCTGACATTGAGCTGCTGGCGCTAGGTCTAAGACCATATTATCATATTATCTGCTGTACTTTTTCCACTGTCTGTCTGTCTGTCTCTCTATCTATCTGATATGTTCCTACATGAGGACTGTTCTGGACCATGATCCTTCTACCGTTCCCAGCAGGCTGTTTTAAGAGTCAGACTACAGACATGAGGTTCTGAGGTGAGATCTAGAGGTGCCAGACAGCTTCGTTTCAATTCAATCTCAGGTTTAGCAGGTTCACTGAACCTGCTTTCTGGAATCCCCCCTGTACTCTGTGACCGTGGGTGACCTGGTTCCCACCCTCACTAAAACAACAAACAGTGAACATGCTGTCCCCCACCCATGACGCACGGTTCTCTGTGGAAAATGAATATGATACAGGTTTGAATGATACACGACTACGAGAACCCTAACATGTAAAACAAGGTTTAAACAAGCCAGGATTGTGTTGGCAATGGGAAAATGAACTGGGGCTAGCACTCCTAGTGGTGGGCGCTGGTACGTTGGATGGGGCAGTGAGTGGCCTCTGTGCCTGGGGTGGCGCTAGCTCTCACGGTACGCGGGGCTAACGGTGGGCAGACACTGTGTGATATTGCCACGAATTTGTTGTCTCAGACTACGTTACAGAGTCGGAGAGGAATCCTAGCGTTGTGAGGCCAAATCGGAAGGTTGTGAGTCTCAGTGTGAGAGTCCAAGATCAGCGACTAGTTGCTCCTACGTTCTGAAGACGAGGCTGCGACCGCCATGTCAGAAACGTCGTGGCTCGTCAAGTGTGAGTGGTCCTACGACACGATTCTGCATATACACCCACTCAAAATAGCAAGGTAGGAAACCTGTGTTTTATTCACGGTTCAAAATCGAAGAATTTCAACAGATGTTTAAGTCACAGCTCTTTACATTCGTGGATGACATTACCGACGTTACGATTTTAAAAGTCCTACAGTGTCTCCCCGGCCTTACTGTGCTCAACATAGCATTAAGACTTAAATCCCAACTGATGCAGATTATACAGGTGTATTAGCAAGCTTCTAAAACGCACAATACTGTGAAAATTCACATATAAGCGACCTTGATCTGAAAGGTAGAGAACAGGTTAGCACTGTGGTTAGCTCTCAGCTAACAACCTGAGGCTATGGCCTCATTCAGTACAACAATATACAGCAAATATTACACTACACCAGAGGTATCTGTTACCTCCTCTAACTCACATTGCTGCGCTACAATGAGAGGACAACATCAATGTCCTGGGAGTTACAGCACACTCAGGCCAACTCTGACTCATTTACAAACCACGCATGGACACAGAAAGACCAGGGGATGAGACAATATGACAGGAAACGTACGATAGTTTACATTTTGTCATCTACACCTCACACTAGTGGTGAGAAGGACCGGTGGATTGAGCGTCTAATATGAAAATGTCGTGTTGTCAAGTAGGCTACCTGTAATGTGACTTTGACTTTGTCTTCTTCGTTTGGGTAGGTTGGTTGATGCGTCCCCCCCCCCAAGGCTCGGAGCGGGGGGGGGTGGGGGGCTACATGGTGCAGAGTACAACAGCACAACACTATAAACAGTATATAACAATAACAGCATCTATAACCTGTTGTTAGTTTTACTGGTGCAGCAGCCAGACACCTTCACTCAAGATGAGATGTTCCTACGTACATGTTAAGGGTTCCTACCTGTTAAGTGTTCCTACGTACATGTTAAGGGTTCCTAAGTACATGTTAAGGGTTCCTACGTACATGGTAAGGGTTCCTACCTGTTAAGGGTTCATGTATTCTTTGGTTAGTATCCCCAGGATGCTGTGTGTTCCCTCCAAGTCCCTCCCTTGCTCTCAATTCTGTGTGTTTGTGTGTGTATGAAGGAACACAATATCCACAGTCACACACCCACATAGCCTAATGTACTCCCCCAGAGAGAGGGCGGGGCCTAGCTATCTCTCCGCTGGCATGTTGACTTGGCCAGTCTGCTCCGGAGGAATGTGGTCATTCAGGAAATGCTCCTGTCTACTGTCACCCTCCCATCCATCGACATGGTAAGGTCAACCAGAAAAACATGGCATGCTGAGAGAGGCGTACTTCCACACCTTAACTTAAAACATTTTATTGCCCCACTGTTGAACTCCACACCCTCCACAAACATTTCTTCATATTCTTCAGCCAGTTAGCTCCAAGATGTTAGCACCAGTCAGGTCCAAGATGTTATCTCCAGTTAGCTCCAAGATGTTATCTCCAGTTAGCTCCAAGATGTTATCTCCAGTTAGCTCCAAGATGTTAGCTCGTCAACTCCAAGATGTTGCCGCTGACAGCCGCCTCAGTGAGTTGGTGCACCTGTTTTGTGTTGTTTTGTTGTTTAATCGTCTATTGTTGTCTATCAATCAGTGTTATGCACCGACGGACCAGAACAAATTCTTAGTATGTGTAAAAACCTACCTGGCAAAATAAATCCTGATTCTGATCTGTTACAGCAAGCGACATGTGACATCCTGTGTTTTGCCAGTTCAGTCAGATGGCTAGATGGCCTGTGACTGTGTCACAATTCACTGACTAACAGCCATCAGGATCAGATAAGTTGTTATCATGTCTATGAAGTCCTATCAGAGGTGCCGTTTATAGTGTGTTGCCCAGCAGCATATCATGCCATATAATATTTTCCCCCCTAAACACATGCTCAGCGGGAAGTGTAACTTTGATGGGAGAGTGTTTCACTTTGAATATGAGATACACCACACCATTTTACAGGTCATCTATACTATAATGGCAAAAATGGAGAACGGCGACTAGCAACTGGCGACCGTCCACATGCACTTCACCACCTGGCCACTAGAGGGTGCTACAAGATTGAAACGGCCATATCTCTACGTGGGAAGGTCCCAGACTCTCGGTTTGGACTGGCAGAAAGGTCTTGACATAACGAAACATGTCCCGCTCGCAAGCATGTGCGCGCGCACAGAACCAAACAAAACTTTGAGCAAAGCCAGCTCCCTGTGTGGGAGGGGTGCAAGAGACACGGGGTTTGGACTGGGGTGTGCGGGGAGAAAAGCCAGCTCCCTGTGTGGGAGGGGTGCTAGAGACATGGGATTTGGACTGGGGTGTGCGGGGAGAGAGCACCGAGTGGCCCCTGATGGCTCCGATCCGAGGGGGGCGACACAGAGCCACCCAAACAAAGCCACCTATTCACTTCCATTCACTTGGACTTGGGCTCAGGAGCCAAAATGTCAGTTTTAGATAGAGAGATAAATTGATAGACCACAATGATTATTTTAATATGAGAGACTAGTTCCATATGGGAACTTCAGCCCTTTACATTTCAGGTCATTATGGGTTTGAATGAGGTAAAGCCTACATCACAATGACAAACAGCCATCAAATAGTCCTCCATGACAATGTTGATGTAAAAACACCCTAGCTATTTTCACTGAATTTTGACGTGTATTATAGTTGGCTAATGCAGGATGTCCTGACCCATTTCCATCACTGAGAAACAGACATAGCCAGATCACTGGCTGCTTCTTGTGAAGTTCTGCATCAGAGATCTGTTAATAGTAAATATATCAGGTCTTTTACAAAGACACAATAGCCTCACTGGAAGGCCAGGCTAGGGGTGGATAAATAGAGGTCTACCAAGCTATCACGCCAGCTGTCAGGACAATCAGGACAGCTACTCTGGTAGATATTCAGATATGTGCCTACAGCTCTTTCTGGTTCAATGGGAACTTGAACGTGGGTTGCTGAGGAGTATTTAATCAGCACTACCACAACCATGACAGGATATTAAACATTAAATTCTCCCTGACCATAGATCACATCCCTTGGTTTGAAGCATTGATGAGAAACCCTGACAATGCTCTTATGCTAACGTCTCTACTAGCCCACATGCTAACGTCTCTACTAGCCCACATGCTAACATCTCTATTAGCCCACATGCTAACATCTCTATTAGCCCACATGCTAACATCTCTATTAGCCCACATGCTAACGTCTCTACTAGCCCACATGCTAACGTCTCTCACTAGCCCACATGGTAACATCTCTACTAGCCCACATGCTGATGTCTTTACTAGCCCACATGTTAACATCTCTACTAGCCCACATGTTAACATCTCTACTAGCCCACATGCTAACGTCTCTACTAGCCCACATGCTAACGTCTCTACTAGCCCACATGCTAACATCTCTATTAGCCCACATGGTAATGTCTCTACTAGCCCACATGCTAACATCTCTATTAGCCCACATGGTAATGTCTCTACTTGCCCACATGCTAACATCTCTACTAGCCCACATGGTAACATCTCTACTAGCCCACATGCTAACGTCTCTACTAGCCCACATGCTAACATCTCTATTAGCCCACATGGTAATGTCTCTACTAGCCCACATGCTAACATCTCTATTAGCCCACATGCTAACGTCTCTATTAGCCCACATGGTAATGTCTCTACTAGCCCACATGGTAACGTCTCTACTAGCCCACATGCTAACATCTCTATTAGCCCACATGCTAACGTCTCTACTAGCCCACATGGTAACGTCTCTACTAGCCCACATGGTAACATCTCTACTAGCCCACATGGTAACATCTCTACTAGCCCACATGGTAATGTCTCTACTAGCCCACATGGTAACATCTCTACTAGCCCACATGGTAACATCTCTACTAGCCCACATGCTAACGTCTCTCAGGAACTGGGGCAGGCCCTCTCTACAAAGTGGTGAGAGGAGACATAGAAAAAAACCAACGTTCCCTGGTTCTCTCATGCCGTGCGAGCCAGAGCCTTCAAACTGCTGAGGTCAGAGGCAGGCCAAATCCCTTAGCGGGTGAGGGAGGGCAAGCTACAAACACAGCTGTGGCGCGGACGCCGGCTGGCGTCTCCAGCCTATGAAGCTACTGCTGATACACCCAGACATGGACACGTTCAGCATATTCTCACATTCAACGTTCATTTACTCAACCCAGGACTCTCGGTTTCCTCCAAAATCCCATTTCCATCAGGCTTCATATCCCACTTCCCTCACAGAGATGACAGCCTCATCGGAGGAGTCACTGGTTGATAGCACTGGAGAGGCAGCGGGGGACAACTTCATGACTGGTGGAAATGAGTCAGATATCTGAGATTCTACATACATCTCAATGTATCTGGAATGGTTTGACATTACATAGGGGTTAGGGTGTTCACTAAAGAGTGGAAGTCCAGCAGATATGGTTTCTACAGCTATCAACACAATAATTTATTGTAAAAGAGATGTATATCTCAATGCTTTTATCTGGTTAAATAAAACGGTAATAAATCACCAGACTGGACGGTTCTACCTTTCCATTGAAAACAGACAGTGAGAGAGACAGACGGCCATGTCTGCTCTGGATAATACAGCCTCAGATACTGATGAACATGAGTCATGGTTGATTATACGGTGTCAAAAAGGAGTCATCTCACCAACGTCTGGAAGACTAACCTCTCCTGCTCCTCCTGTTTCCTCAACAGGACAGATGTGACTGAGGCCAATTCAAACTGCCAATGATATGTAGGTAACTATGTCTATGTCTATATCTATATCGTCTATGGCGACACTGGCGTCACCATGTATCCATGACAGGCCCGCCGTGCGACAGCACTAGTAGTTTTGGGGTTTTGGGGGGCCTGCCACCCCCCCCTGAAAAAAATCCTAGAGGAAACACTGATCACTGAAAACAAATAGCATCATGGTCTGATGGTGCAGCTCCCCAAACGTGGTACAGAAGCCCATGTTGTCACCTGAATTGAGATGACCGTAGCTTCCTACGACGTGGCCAAGCCTGGAGCTGGAGTGAACTGACGCTGACACCAGGAAGGGTGGAGGACAGACGGCAGAGCCTGTCTGGTCCCCTCCTCCCCACACACAGCCCACCTGCCTGGGGCCGGGCTGAGCTAGACCCTTTCCAGACAGCTGCAGGGCTGTGGAGGGGTCCCCCCCCCCAGGGCTGTGGAGGTGTCCCCCCCCCCCCCGGGAGCGCAGACTGGGCTAGACCCTCTTCAGACAGCTGCAGGGCCGCGGAGGTGTCCCCTCCCCCTTGGGCGTGGAGGCCGTGTGTCGGCATGCGTCTGTTCAGCAGGTGCTGCGTTGTTAACAGTGGATCTAGGCCAGGGTGCATGTGCTACAAACATTAGACAGTTCAGCCTCAGACACAAACGCAGCTTGAATAAAAGCTGTTCTCTCATGTGGACAACTATAGAACATCGTACTAAAAGCCTTCAAAATGACACTGAGTCATCAACAATAACAATCAACTCGCTGGATGTGTTTGTGTACCTTGGCAGCATTCCCTGCCAGACAGGGCATGACAGCGTTGCTGATGTAGCCCGTCTGTCTCCGCGCGCCCAGGGGGCGGGATTAGAACCCGCGTCTCCCGCTCGGGATTAGAACCCGCGTCTCCCGCTCGGGATTAGAACCCGCGTCTCCCGCTCGGGAGGCGCACGCGCGGAGGGACCGTCAGCGTTCCTTTGAGGAGTGAGCTTCGCCAGCAAGGCTACTCCACGGGCACCCGCTTACACCGGCGGGAGAGGTGGGGGAACGTTTAGAAGTGCCTGCGTGTGGCAGACACCATCAACGCTAACTGACTGATCAGGTTTCAGGTTGACAGAGTGGAGATTGAGAACGAGGGCCACTTCCACTGGGCGATGCAGTGAGACGTTCAACCACAGCAAACATGCGCGTCAGCAGATTCAATAAATCATCTCGTTGCTGAAGTAGCCTGCAGTCAATGCGCGCATCACGTCCATATAGAAGTTGTGGAGTAGGCTATATTTAAACAATAGGCTTCGTGATATAAGTCGTAGGATACACATTACCTTACTATGGTCAGAATACAGAGGGGGAGA
>NC_140253.1:15702541-15805041 GCF_949987555.1 Borostomias antarcticus
TTCTACTGGGTCCACTACGGTGTTAGCTTACTGTTCTACTGGGTCCACTACGGTGTTAGCTTACTGTTCTACTGGGTCCACTACGGTGTTAGCTTACTGTTCTACTGGTCCACTACGGTGTTAGCTTACTGTTCTACTGGGTCCACTACGGTGTTAGCTTACTGTTCTACTGGTCCACTACGGTGTTAGCTTACTGTTCTACTGGTCCACTACGCTGTTAGCTTACTGTTCTACTGGTCCACTATGCTGTTAGCTTACTGTTCTACTGGGTCCACTACGGTGTTAGCTTACTGTTCTACTGGGTCCACTACGGTGTTAGCTTACTGTTCTACTGGTCCACTACTCTGTTAGCTTACTGTTCTACTGGGTCCACTACGGTGTTAGCTTACTGTTCTACTGGTCCACTACGCTGTTAGCTTACTGTTCTACTGGGTCCACTACGGTGTTAGCTTACTGTTCTACTGGGTCCACTACGGTGTTAGCTTACTGTTCTACTGGGTCCACTACGGTGTTAGCTTACTGTTCTACTGGGTCCACTACGGTGTTAGCTTACTGTTCTACTGGTCCACTACGCTGTTAGCTTACTGTTCTACTGGGTCCACTACGGTGTTAGCTTACTGTTCTACTGGGTCCACTACGGTGTTAGCTTACTGTTCTACTGGTCCACTACGCTGTTAGCTTACTGTTCTACTGGGTCCACTACGGTGTTAGCTTACTGTTCTACTGATCCACTACGCTGTTAGCTTACTGTTCTACTGGGTCCACTACGGTGTTAGCTTACTGTTCTACTGGTCCACTACGCTGTTAGCTTACTGTTCTACTGGGTCCACTACGCTGTTAGCTTACTGTTCTACTGGGTCCACTACGGTGTTAGCTTACTGTTCTACTGGGTCCACTACGCTGTTAGCTTACTGTTCTACTGGGTCCACTACGGTGTTAGCTTACTGTTCTACTGGGTCCACTACGGTGTTAGCTTACTGTTCTACTGGGTCCACTACGGTGTTAGCTTACTGTTCTACTGGGTCCACTACGGTGTTAGCTTACTGTTCTACTGGGTCCACTACGGTGTTAGCTTACTGTTCTACTGGGTCCACTACGGTGTTAGCTTACTGTTCTACTGGGTCCACTACGGTGTTAGCTTACTGTTCTACTGGTCCACTACGCTGTTAGCTTACTGTTCTACTGGTCCACTATGCTGTTAGCTTACTGTTCTACTGGGTCCACTACGGTGTTAGCTTACTGTTCTACTGGGTCCACTACGGTGTTAGCTTACTGTTCTACTGGGTCCACTACGCTGTTAGCTTACTGTTCTACTGGGTCCACTACGGTGTTAGCTTACTGTTCTACTGGGTCCACTACGGTGTTAGCTTACTGTTCTACTGGGTCCACTACGCTGTTAGCTTACTGTTCTACTGGGTCCACTACGGTGTTAGCTTACTGTTCTACTGGGTCCACTACGGTGTTAGCTTACTGTTCTACTGGGTCCACTACGGTGTTAGCTTACTGTTCTACTGGGTCCACTACGGTGTTAGCTTACTGTTCTACTGGGTCCACTACGGTGTTAGCTTACTGTTCTACTGGTCCACTACGGTGTTAGCTTACTGTTCTACTGGTCCACTACGCTGTTAGCTTACTGTTCTACTGGGTCCACTACGGTGTTAGCTTACTGTTCTACTGGTCCACTACGCTGTTAGCTTACTGTTCTACTGGGTCCACTACGGTGTTAGCTTACTGTTCTACTGGTCCACTACGCTGTTAGCTTACTGTTCTACTGGGTCCACTACGCTGTTAGCTTACTGTTCTACTGGGTCCACTACGGTGTTAGCTTACTGTTCTACTGGTCAACTACGCTGTTAGCTTACTGTTCTACTGGGTCCACTACGCTGTTAGCTTACTGTTCTACTGGGTCCACTACGCTGTTAGCTTACTGTTCTACTGGTCCACTACGGTGTTAGCTTACTGTTCTACTGGTCAACTACGCTGTTAGCTTACTGTTCTACTGGGTCCACTACGCTGTTAGCTTACTGTTCTACTGGGTCCACTACGGTGTTAGCTTACTGTTCTACTGGGTCCACTACGGTGTTAGCTTACTGTTCTACTGGGTCCACTACGCTGTTAGCTTACTGTTCTACTGGGTCCACTACGGTGTTAGCTTACTGTTCTACTGGGTCCACTACGCTGTTAGCTTACTCTACACAAAGCTCCCAGAATGCTGCAGTGATTCATCCCTGTGGAACCGGACTGATTCAGAACAAATTCCACAAAACAAAACTGTTTTTCATTGGCACTCTGACATTAGTATCAATAGGCCTATGTTATTATTATATTTTTTTTTGTAGGAATTCTTATATTTCAGTGCATAATTGGGATGTTTTGACTCGTCTCTCTCACGCTGACGCTGTCTGTCCACTCACTAACAAAGGCCCCAAGTTGCCATGACATCAGCAGGTTTGGTGTTCTGGGGGCTGGTCACATGGTCACATGGTCACGTGGTCACATGTCCCGACACACGAGCCCCCAGCCTGCTGGAGATGGTCTCAACCCCTTGTCATTTTTGTTCTTTCTGTCCTCTCTCTCTTCTCTTACTCCATTCCCCTCTCTCCTCCCTCCATGCCCCTTTCTTTCTTTCTTTCTTTCTTTCTTTCTTTCTTTCTTTCTTTCTTTCTTTCTTTCTTTCTTTCTTTCTTTCTTTCTTTCTTTCTTTCTTTCTTTCTTTCTTTCTTTCTTTCTGTCTTTCTTTCTTTCTTGCTCTCCCTCTCATTTCTTCTTTCTATCTCCCATCTCCCTCTCTCTCTCTCTCTCTCTCTCTCTCTCTCTCTCTCTCTCTCTCTCTCTCTATGGGGTAATTTGACTTGGCCTTAAGCCAAGATTGTGCTCCAAGGCAGGCTACTCTGTCTATGTGAGACACACACACACACACACACACACACGCACACACACACACACACACTAGAGGAGGCCTATCAGTACCTCCGAGGGTCCAAGGGGACTGGGATAGATGCACTGCTGAGTCGACACATCTCCATATCAAGCAGTCAGAGGCCGGGAGATGTGTTATTCTGAAGACCGGATGACATAACAACATATCTTCACATCCACAGCCGACACGCTCTTTCTCAACATCAGACTGATAGGCAGTACTATTTCTTTGAATTGTTTTCTAATAATTCAGTGTAGCGAATTAAAACACAGTATTAGTCATAGACATTTAGAGCTTGGTGAATTTAGATATAATAACAACTACAAGAAAAATAATAATAATAATAATAAACATTGTATTTGTAATGCACTGTACATTTGAAACAAATCTCTGTCATACAGAGAAAAAAACAAGACCAAAACATGAGAATAAAAACAGAGAAGCATAAAAACAATAAAGCATGAAACAGAGAAGTCAGAAAGTTAATTAAAAGTCAGAAAAGGCTCTGCTGTAAAAAGGCAGGTTTTTAGTTGTCTTTAAAACGCATCAAGTCTGTGGTTCTGAGGAGGTCAGGGAGGACAGCAGCCTGGGGCCCCTTCCCTGCAGCCTGGGGCCCCTTCCCTGCAGCCTGGGACCCCTTCCCTGCGGCCTGGGACCCCTTCCCTGCGGCCTGGGACCCCTTCCCTGCAGCCTGGGACCCCTTCCCTGCGGCCTGGGACCCCTTCCCTGCAGCCTGGGACCCCTTCCCTGTGGCCTGGGACCCCTTCCCTGCAGCCTGGGACCCCTTCCCTGCGGCCTGGGACCCCTTCCCTGCGGCCTGGGACCCCTTCCCTGTGGCCTGGGGCCCTTCCCTGCAGCCTGGGGCCCCTTCCCTGCGGCCTGGGACCCCTTCCCTGCGGCCTGGGACCCCTTCCCTGCGGCCTGGGGCCCTTCCCTGCGGAGGGGGGACAGCATGTATGTAACTCATTCCTTGGCCACATGACCAGAGAATCATTCATACACAGCGCTTCCACTGACATGACCTGAAACCACCATTGAAGGTTTAGAGGGTAGAGGTGGAACGGCCCCCGTATGGGGAACATGTACTGTAACATTCAGAGACATACCTGGAATGCAAATGCTCAGTAAATGAACTACCAGCTGTGGCGCTGCTGTTGAATCAGTGTCGTGTGGGTTTACTTTTAATCTTTCCATAAGGTAACTGTCCCTGTGTTGGGTAAGAGATCAGGGTGCAGTCCAGTGTTGGGTAAGAGATCAGTGTTCAGTCCTGTGTTGGGTAGGAGGAGATCAGTGTGCAGTCCTGTGTTGGGTAGGAAGACATCAGGGTGCAGACCTGTGTTGGGTAGGAGGACATCAGGGTGCAGACCTGTGTTGGGTAGGAGGACATCAGTGTTCAGTCCCGTGTTGGGTAGGAGGAGATCAGGGTGCAGTCCAGTGTTGGGCCAGGATGAAGTGCTAGTTTTTCATTTTTGCCCTTACAACACACACACACACACACACACACACACACACACACACACACACACACACACACACACACACACACACACACACACACACACAGGCGTGTTCCTAAGCACAACAGGAGGTAATATGTGGTTATATTTATCATACTGTGGCGCTATCACACATTATACTGTGTGGAGGTCAGCTTTTCAGTTGAGTGTTAGTCAGATGAGTGCTTTGGATGCAGACACACTTTTCCCACGGGATCCAGAGAATAAGCCGTCCCGGCCCAGGGGACCAGCCTGGCTCACCTGAACATGCTGGCCCAGGGGACCCGCCTGGCTAACCTACACATGCTGGCCCAGGGGACCAGGGGACCCGCCTGGCTCGCCTGAACATCCTGGCCCAGGGGACCAGCCTGGCTCACCTGAACATGCTGGCCCAGGGGACCCGCCTGGCTAACCTACACATGCTGGACCAGGGGACCCGCCTGGCTAACCTAAACATGCTGGCCCAGGGGACCAGGGGACCCGCCTGGCTAACCTACACATGCTGGCCCAGGGGACCAGGGGACCCGCCTGGCTAACCTGAACATGCTGGCCCAGGGGACCCGCCTGGCTAACCTGAACATGCTGGCCCAGGGGACCAGCCTGGCTAACCTAAACATGCTGGCCCAGGGGACCCGCCTGGCTAACCTGAACATGCTGGCCCAGGGGACCCGCCTGGCTAACCTGAACATGCTGGCCCAGGGGACCCGCCTGGCTAACCTAAACATGCTGGCCCAGGGGACCCGCCTGGCTAACCTGAACATGCTGGCCCAGGGGACCCGCCTGGCTAACCTGAACATGCTGGCCCAGGGGACCAGCCTGGCTAACCTGAACATGCTGGCCCAGGGGACCAGGGGACCCGCCTGGCTAACCTACACATGCTGGCCCAGGGGACCCGCCTGGCTAACCTAAACATGCTGGCCCAGGGGACCCGCCTGGCTAACCTAAACATGCTGGCCCAGGGGACCCGCCTGGCTAACCTGAACATGCTGGCCCAGGGGACCCGCCTGGCTAACCTGAACATGCTGGCCCAGGGGACCCGCCTGGCTAACCTAAACATGCACAGTTGGCCCTATGACACACCGAAGAGATGCTGCCCATAGCATCTGCTTTAACACAGAATACACACGATAAGACCACAACCACAGTTGCAACACACCACACACCACAACCACAGCTGCAACACACAACACACCACAACCACAGCTGTAACACACAACACACCACGACCACAGCTGTAACACACAACACACCACGACCACAGCTGCAACACACAACACACACTGATAAATCCTGACCACGGCCGGTTCTCTCAGTATTGCTGGTCACAACATGCTTTGTTCAGTGGGCGCGGCCCTATCTGGATATCAGTGGAGTCAAGGACGCACAACCTTCTGTGCTTTGAAGAGAATCCTCCCTACAATCCTTTCCTTAGATCAAGACAAGATACCGGATCCAGGCTCAGAGCTGTGTGGAATCTGGGAGAGCCGGATTAACCAGGGCCTCTGGACCTCAGGCTGGCCAGCTGTGATGTCTGACCAGGTGTCTGGGTCCAGCTGTGATGTCTGACCAGGTGTCTGGGTCCAGCTGTGATGTCTGACCAGGTGTCTGGGTCCAGCTGTGCTGTCTGACCAGGTGTCTGGGTCCAGCTGTGCTGTCTGACCAGGTGTCTGGGTCCAGCTGTGATGTCTGACCAGGTGTCTGGGTCCAGCTGTGATGTCTGACCAGGTGTTTGGGTCCGGGGGTTGTGGGTAATTAGATTAGGGTCATGTAGGGTTCTCATCCTCCTAGACACAGGGGGGTGACCTCCTAGACTTAACTGTGTACACACAACGCGCGCACACACGCGCACACACACACACACACACACACACACACTCTGCTGTCCCATTCACCACCACCATTCAGCTACCCCATTCACCACCACCGCTCTGTTATCTCATTCACCACCACCGCTCTGCTATCCCATTCACCACCACTCTGCTATCCCATTCACCACCACTCTGCTATCCCATTCACCACCACTCTGCTATCCCATTCACCACCACTCTGCTATCCCATTCACCACCACTCTGCTATCCCATTCACCACCACTCTGCTATCCCATTCACCATCACCGCTCTGCTGACCCATTCACCACCACTCTGCTATCCCATTCACCACCACTCTGCTATCCCATTCACCACCACTCTGCTATCCCATTCACCATCACCGCTCTGCTGACCCATTCACCACCACTCTGCTGTCCCATTCACAACACAGAGACAATATTATTCCAGCTGAATTGATGATTTACTGCAATTATTCAAACTCAATAAGCAACATGAGTACTGTAGTTTAATGTATGTCATTTTGATTGTGTAGTGATAGTGTGTGTATACTGACAGTGTGCATGCCGTTTTGATTGTGTATGTGTACATTGTGCGGTGGATTTCACACTTCTTGAGTACAGTATGTTTGTATGATATACAGTATGTGTTTGTGTTTACGAAGAGTGTGTGTGAGAGAGAGAGAGAGAGAGAGAGTGTGTGTGTGTGTGTGTGTGTGTGCCTGCCTCTGCATGCGTGCTTGAGAGTGTGTGTGTGTGTAATGTGATCAGTGTGTCTGGTGCTAGCTGGGCCAGCGGTCTGTGTGTATGACTGACCCAGATCACAGGCTCACTGGGGCGGTTCACAGGACTGGGTTCTCCATGGCTGATTACCAGGCCTTGTGCTGATAATTACTACTTGTACAGTAGATGGCTGGATGGAGATTTGAAGATTTATTTTCCAAACCCCTGGTCTCCAGCAACCCAGCTCAATTATGATGACATTTATACTGGTACCGTGGCACGTGACTTTGCTCCTGAAGGGATAGTTGCAGTACTGGTGGAAAAAGATCTTCATACAGCACAGAGGAACAGTTCTCTGTTTAATCATTAGAAGATGGAAAGAAAAACAACTGTAGTTGGATATTAGTGGAAATATCGTCAAACATTACTACATTTCTCATAACTGGCTTCTTGGAAAATTCTGATCATATTCAGTTTATGGTAGATTACTGTGACTGACTTTTGACATTGGTATGGTTTGATAAGAAGTAAGTATCGATTAGCAAACATTTATATAGCAGTTTATAGCATTAGCACTCATATACAGTACGGCATAATACATTAAAGTCCTAATCTCTAGGTCCAGTGACTACTTGTGGACTTCAACCATGGTCCATAAATAATGTCAACGGCTGCAGAAGCTCCATGACAGGACGACCTGACCTTCGACCCTTCACACAGAGGGGGGAACCCTTCACACAGCCTGAAGAACAGAGGGTAGAACCCTTCACACAGCCTGGAGAGGAGAGGGTGGAACCCTTCACACAGCCTGGAGAGGAGAGGGTGGAACCCTTCACACAGCCTGGAGAACAGAGGGTAGAACCCTTCACACAGCCTGGAGAACAGAGGGGGGAACCCTTCACACAGCCTGAAGAACAGAGGGGGGAACCCTTCACACAGCCTGGAGAACAGAGGGGGGAACCCTTCACACAGCCTGAAGAACAGAGGGTAGAACCCTTCACACAGCCTGAAGAACAGAGGGTAGAACCCTTCACACAGCCTGGAGAGGAGAGGGTGGAACCCTTCACACAGCCTGGAGAACAGAGGGGGGAACCCTTCACACAGCCTGGAGGACAGAGGGGGGAACCCTTCACACAGCCTGAAGAACAGAGGTTGCGATGGGGGTTGGGGGCCTCTTGTTCCTTTGGAAGTTCCTGGGAGTGCACCTGAACAACAAACTGGACTGGACTAACACTGATGCCCTCTACAGGAACAGACAGAGCAGACTGTTCTTCCTCAGGAGGCTCAGGTTCTTCGATGTGTGTAGCAGGTTGCTGGGGATGTTTTACCAGTCTGTTGTAGCAGAACACTGTATGAAGAGCTGTGGCAGATGGGGAGCACTTTCAGCCACAGGCTCATCTCACCCAGGGGCAATACAACCTTTCTGTGATTTTCAACTGCTGAAAAGCCAAATTTCCCCCTGGGGGGATCAATAAAGTATCGATCTATCTAAACACACACAATGAGGAACCGGTGGGGAACCAGGATGGAGAATGGCCCTGTGTGGGATGGAGAACCCACAGATTTGCACTCCCCATCTGGAGATAAAGACTGATGATGTCCATAATGGGATAATATCTAGGTGTGTGTGTGTGTGTGTGTGTGTGTGTGTGTGTGTGTGTGTCATTTCTTTATGTCTTTGCTACAGCAGTGATACTGTTTGTGATTATAGATTGTCATGAAAATGAGAGCTTTTTTCTGAAATGTTTAACAGCCTCACTAATGGTGATGGAACAAGCTGGAATGGACGTTTCTCTCATTAGTTTATTTATCCTTTATTCTTCCAGTCCCTGCTAAAATACATTTAATACGTTTCCATGACTTCACCATTTTCTTTTATCATCAATGCTTTGTCAGCCTGTTTACAAGTCCTCTTTCAATGACATACAGTAGAAACAAGTCCTCTTTCAATGACATACAGTAGAAACAAGTCCTCTTTCAATGACACAGTAGAAACAAGTCCTCTTTCAATGACACAGTAGAAACAAGTGTTACGGCTCGCATGCCCTCGCCTCCACAACCGTCTCCCCCTCTCCCCTCTGGGCCCGCTGCGTGCTCGGGGCGTCCTACGCGCTCTACTGCACGTCGCCTCGGCCCAGGCATGCGACGCTCTGGCTCTCCGGAGTTTCCCCTCACTACCGGGCGTTCCCCGTCTCCTGCCAGCTCTGCGGACTCGGCAGTCTCCTCCCACTCCGGTGACGAAGAGTCGGATCCCGACATGCCCAGCACATCGGCCCGTGCGCAACAACAAGAACGGTGCGCTTGTCTCCGACGGTGATGCGGGCGCGGCCCTACTCACCGGTTTCCCATTCATCATCACCACACCTGTCCCTCGTTCTGCAATCACCTTCAACCCCTACAAGAACCTGGTCTACTCTCCACTCATCGCCAGATCTTTCCATAACATATGTGGTAAAGTATAGCCTAAGCCTACGATTTACTTACCTGTATTTTGTAGTGTTTTTTCTCGTTCCCTGTTCGTGATTTCTATCACTCACCCTGCCTCTCCTCCTCGTCTCTCCAGTATCCCGGACCCCCTCTGCTGAGTTGTACCAGCTAGCAGAGCCCTCACCCTGCTCCACCTCCGGATCCCTCTGGCTCCCTTGAGCCAAGAACATTTTTATTATTTAGTGGCAGTTTGGTGGCTCCTATTTTTTCTCTCCCCTTATATTTTGTGGCATCCCTTTTTGTGGCTCCCCCTTTGTGTTACCTTATTAAATCGCCCCTCCGGGCTTAACCGTTCCTTGCCTCCTCCATTCCTGTTGCGCCTGGGTCCCACACCGAACCATCACAGTAAGATCTGGCCAGTTTGGACCCAGCCAACATGGAGGAGAGACCTGCACCTCCCGGACCACTCCAAGCCCTCCAACAGACCCAAGCTGAGCAACTGCAGCAGGTATCCGCCCAACAGCAAGCCCAGGACGAGCGACTGAGGGGACTCGCTACTCTGGTCAGCACCCTGTCCGACCAGGTCACCGCGCTCAGTGCCCGCCTGGCTCCGTTCCTGAACCCCACCGCTCCACCAAACCGGGAGCCCCATCTCGCCTCCCCGGCCCCCTACGACGGGACATTCACCCTCTGCCGGGAGTTCCTCATGCAGTGTGAGTATGTGTTTGATCTCCAGCCAAGCATGTACTCCACTGCGTCAGCTCGCATAGCCTACATCGCTAACCTAACCACGGGACGGGCTCGCCGCTGGGTCATGGCGGGTCGCGAGGGCGCAGCTGCCTACATGCAGGACTACACAGCCTTCGTGGCAGAATTCAGGACCGTGTTTGACCACGACGTCCACGGACAGGACGCGGACGCTGCTCTCTCCGCCCTCACCCAGGGTTCCAGCTCAGTAGCGGACTACGCCACGGAGTTCCGCATCCTCGCTGCCCGTTGCTCCTGGAACGAGTCTGCACTGTACAGCGCCTTCCGACGGGGCCTGGGGGACGCCATGAAGGACAGCCTGTCTGGAAGAGACCGACCAGCGACCCTGAACCAACTCGTCTTCCTCTCCATAGCCATAGACGAGCGCCACCGGGAACGCAGGCGCGAGCGGGCGCACCAACACCACAGCGCACCCAGACCGTCTCCACCTCCCTCTACCGGTCTCTCTCGGCCTGCCCCGGCCTCCCTCGCCCCCCCAAACACCGCTGGAGAGGAACCCATGCAACTGGGCCGGACCCGACTGACCCCTGCAGAGCGTGAGCACCGGAGACTGAACGGACTGTGCATATACTGCGCTAGCCCAGCGCACGCCGTCGTCTCCTGTCCCTCTGCACCTCCCAGGGCGGCAAAAAGAGTAGGCTCACTCGCCAGGGGGTACCGAGTAAGCCGGCTCTTCCATCCCCAATCCCGGACCCGTGCCGCCAGGTTCACAGTCACCCTCGCCTGGCAGGGGCACACGCTCTCCGTCCCTGCCCTCATCGACTCCGGTGCCGACGAGAGCTTCGTGGACGTCCAGTTCGCCCACAAAGCGGCGCTCCCTCTCTCCCCTCTGGAGAGGCCCCTCTCGGCTTTCGCTCTGGATGGCCATCCCATGGGCCCCATCACTCCCCCCTCATCGACCCTACGACTGCGCCATCGAGCTCCACCCTGGCGCCCCTCTCCCAGCCAGTCGTCTCTACAACCTCTCCCTCCCGGAGAAAGCAGCCATGGACACCTACATCTCCGAGTGCTTGGCCGAGGGTCTCATCCGACCATCTCGATCCCAGGTGGCAGCGGGGTTCTTCTTCGTAAAGAAGAAGGGAGGAGATCTGAGGCCGTGCATCGACTACAGGCTGCTCAACAACATCACAGTAAAAAACAAATACCCACTCCCCCTCATGAGTTCCAACTTTGAACCCCTCATCAGTGCCACCATCTTCACCAAGTTGGACCTCAGGAACGCTTATCACCTGGTGCGTATCCGTGAGGGGGACGAATGGAAGACCGCCTTCAAGACCTCCCGTGGCCACTACGAGTACCTCGTCATGCCCTTCGGCCTCACCAACGCCCCCGTCGTCTTCCAGGTGCTCATGAACGACGTGCTCAGGGACATGCTGGACATTTTCGTGGTCCTCTACCTGGACGACATCCTGGTGTTCTCCAGGAGCGCTGAGGAGCACGTCCAACACGTCCGCATGGTCATCCAGCGTCTCCGGGAGAACCGCCTGTACATTAAGGCGGAGAAGTGCACCTTTCACTCCTCATCTGTGGAGTTCCTTGGGCTCATTGTGGAGGGAGGCCTGATGCGACCCGACCCCCGCAAGATCAAGACCGTGGTCGAATGGCCTCAACCCACTACCCGGAGGCAACTACAGAGCTTCCTTGGTTTCGCTAACTTTTACCGCCGTTTCATACGGGACTACAGCCGGGTAGCAGCTCCCCTCACCCACCTCACCTCATCCCTGCGTCCGTTCATCTGGACACCGGCTGCCAGCGCCGCCTTCTCCGCGCTCAAGGAGCGCTTCACCACCGCTCCGGTCCTTCTCCATCCTGACCCCTCCAGGCAGTTCGTGGTCGAGGTGAACGCATCGGACACAGGCATCGGTGCTGTTCTTTCCCAGCGGTCAGTGGAGGACCAGAAGTTGCACCCCTGTGCCTTCCTCTCCCGCCGGTTCACCCCAGCTGAGGTCAATTACGACATCGGGAACAGGGAGTTGTTGGCGGTGGTGGGGGCCTTGGAGGAGTGGCGCCACTGGCTTGAGGGCGCGGAACACACCACCCTCGTCTGGTCAGACCACAAGAACCTGACCTTCATCCGGGCGGCCAAGCGCCTCAACTCCCGCCAGGCGCGGTGGTCACAGTTCCTCGGGAGGTTCGATTTTACCCTCACCTTCCGGCCCGGCTCCCGCAACGCCAAGGCCGACGCGCTGTCCCGCCTCCACGCACCCGAGGCGCCCTCCGCGGAGTCTGAGACCATCCTGCCGGCCTCGCGTGTCATAGGGGTGGTCACCATGAACATCGAGCCAGGCCCAATGCGCCCAACCCAGTCCGGCCAACGTCCCTCCTCGCCGGCTCTTCGTGCCTGACTCGGTCCGGTCCCGGGTGCTCCAGTGGGGCCATGCCAGCCGGTTTGCGTGCCATCCCGGGGTTCACCGCAACCTCTCCTTCCTGAGCCGACGGTTCTGGTGGCCCTCCATGAGGTCCGACGTCCGGGAGTTTGTTGTCGCCTGTCCCATCTGCTCCCGCAGCAAGGCGTCCCACCAGCCCCCGGCTGGCCTCCTGCGTCCTCTCCCGGTCCCCAGCCGTCCCTGGTCCCACATCACCCTGGACTTCATCACCGGTCTTCCCCCCTCCAGGGGCAACACGGTCATCCTCACCGTGGTGGACCGGTTCTCCAAGGCGGTCCACCTGGTGGCGCTCCCCAAGCTCCCGTCCTCTGCGGAGACAGCCGAGCTCCTCGTCCAACACGTCTACCGGCTCCACGGTCTCCCCAGGGACATTGTCTCAGACCGTGGGCCTCAATTCACCTCCCAGGTCTGGAGGGCCTTCTGCAGGGAGATAGGCGCCACCATCAGCCTCTCCTCTGGCTACCACCCACAGACCAACGGCCAGGCCGAACGGGCCAACCAGAGCCTGGAGTCCGCTCTCCGCTGTGTGTCGGCTCTCCACCCCACCTCCTGGAGCAAGGACCTGCCCTGGGTCGAATACTCCCTCAATGCCCTGACCAGCGCTGCCACTGGCAGGTCTCCGTTCGAGTCATCCCTCGGGTACCAGCCCCCGCTGTTCTCTCTCCAGGAATCGGAGGCCTCCGTCCCCTCCGTCCAGGCCCACCTCCGCCGCTGTCACCATGTCTGGAGGGAGGTCCGCAGGGCCCTGCTCCGCTCCAACGAGCGCTCCTGCCGCGGGGCCAACCGCCGCCGCACTCCTGCTCCGGCGTATCGACCCGGTCAACGAGTCTACCTCTCCACCGCTGATCTTCCGCTCCAGGTCCCCTCCAGGAAGCTGGCTCCGCGCTTCGTTGGGCCCTTCGAGATCGACCGTGTCCTGAACCCAGCTGCGGTACGTCTGAAGCTCCCTGCTTCCATGCGGGTACACCCTGTATTTCACGTGTCCAAAATCAAGCCTGTCTCCTCGAGTCCCCTCATGCCTTCTGCCCCAGCTCCTCCGCCTCCCCAGATGGTCGACGGACTCCGAACCATCACAACAAGTCCTCTTTCAATGACATACAGTAGAAACAAGTCCTCTTTCAATGACATACAGTAGAAACAAGTGTGATGACAGCATTTGACAGTCACATGTGTGTAACCTGTGTATCTGTTGCTGGGAACGCGTTTGGTACCTGCCCCCCACCCGTTTGATACCTACCCCCCACACCCGTTTGATACCTGCCCGCCACACCCGTTTGGTACCTGCCCCCCACACCCGTTTGGTACCTGCCCCCCACACCCGTTTGGTACCTGCCCCCCACACCCGTTCCAAAGACCACACAGCATCCCTGGGGAGGCTGGATAATGGAATAACATCATAGATGTGTGTGTGTGTGTGTGTGTGGGTCCTGGACAGCAGGGCGTACTACTGTATTAGGGTGTAGCTCGCTCATCCTTTTCCTGCACACACATCTAAAATTAACCCACATGCACATGCCTGCACACGCCACCTTCTTTCCCCTCTCTCCCTCTCTCCCCCTCTCTCCCTCTCTCACCCTTTCTCTCCCCTCTTTACCCCTGTCTCTCCCCTCTCTCACACTCTCTCACACTCTCTTTCCTCTTTCCCCCTTTATCTCCTCTCTCACACTCTCTCCCCCTCTCTCTCCCCTCTCTCCCTCTCTCTCTCTCTCTTGCCCTCCTCTCTCTCTCACCCTCTCTGGTAGGGGCCAGGGGTCCTGGTTGGTAGGGGCCTGGTTGGTAGTGTCCTGGTTGGTAGGTCCTGGTTGGTAGGGGCCTGGTTGGTAGGGGCCTGGTTGGTAGGGGCCTGGTTGGTAGGGTCCTGGTTGGTAGGGTCCTGATTGGTAGGGTCCTGGTTGATAGGGGCCAGGGGGCCTGGTTGGTAGGGTCCTGGTTGGTAGGGTCCTGGTTGGTATGGGCCCGGGGTCCTGTTTGGTAGGGTCCTGGTTGGTAGGGTCCTGGTTGGTATGGGCCTGATTGGTAGGTCCTGGTTGGTAGGGTCCTGGTTGGTAGGGTCCTGGTTGGTAGGGGCCTGGTTGGTAGGGGCCTGGTTGTTAGGGGCCTGATTGGTAGGGTCCTGGTTGGTAGGGGCCTGGTTGGTAGGGGCCTGGTTGGTAGGGTCCTGGTTGGTAGGGTCCTGGTTGGTAGGATCCTGGTTGCTAGGGTCCTGGTTGCTAGGGGCCTGGTTGGTAGGGTCCTGGTTGGTAGGGTCCTGGTTGGTAGGGGCCTGGTTGGTAGGGTCCTGGTTGATAGGGGCCTGGTTGATAGGGGCGTGGTTGATAGGGGCCTGGTTGGTAGGGGCCCAGGGTCCTGGCAGTCCTCCCCTCTCCAGCTCCATGGAGGTAGAGAGGGAGGGAGGTAAAAATGGAGGTAGAGATGGAGGTAGAGAGGGATGGAGGAGGTAGAGGGAGGTAGAGAGGGAGGAGGTAGAGGGAGGTAGAGAGGGAGGAGGTATAGGGAGGTAAAGAGAGAGGTAGAGGGAGGTAGAGAGGGAGGGAGTAGAGGGAGGTAGAGAGGGAGGAGGTAGAGAGGGAGGGAGTAGAGGGAGGTAGAGAGGGAGGAGGTAGAGGGAGGTAGAGAGGGAGGAGGTAGAGAGGGAGGTAGAAATGGAGGTAGAGATGAAGGTAGAGAGGGAGGGAGTAGAAGGAGGTAGAAAGGAAGGTGGAGAGGGAGGTAGAGAGGGAGGGAGTAGAAGGAGTTAGAGAGGAAGGTGGAGAGGGAGGTAGAGAGGGAGGGAGTAGAAAGAGGTAGAGAGGAAGGTGGAGAGGGAGGTAGAGAGGGAGGTAGAGATTTAGGTAGAAATGGAGGTAGAGATGGAGGAGGTAGAGGGAGGAGGTAGAGAGGGAGGTAGAGAGGGAGGTAGAGAGGGAGGAGGTAGAGAGGGTGGTAGAGAGGGAGGTAGTGGGGGGAGAGAGGGAGGTAGAGAGGGGGGAGGTAGAGGGTGGTAGAGAGGGAGGGAGAGAGGGAGGAGCTAGAGGGAGGTAGAGAGGGAGGGAGTAGAGGGAGGTAGAGAGGGAGCAGGTAGAGGGAGGTTGAGAGGGAGGGAGTAGAGGGAGGTAGAGAGGGAGGTAGGGAGGTAGAGAGGGAGGGAGTAGAGGGAGGTAGAGAGGGAGGTAGAGTGGGAGAGGGAGGTAGATAGGGAGGGAGAGGGAGGTAGAGAGGGAGGTAGAGAGGGAGAGGGAGGTAGATAGGGAGGGAGAGGGAGGTAGAGAGGGAGAGGGAGGTAGAGAGAGAGGTAGAGAGGGAGAGGGAGGTAGAGAGGGAGGTAGAGAGGGAGTAGAGGGAGGTAGAGAGGGAGGTAGAGAGGGAGGGAGTAGAGGGAGGTAGAGAGGGAAGGAGTAGAGGGAGGTAGAGAGGGAGGGAGTAGAGAGGGAGAGGGAGGTAGAGAGGGAGGTAGAGAGGGAGAGGGAGGTAGAGAGGGAGGGAGTAGAGGGAGGTAGAGAGGGAGAGGGAGGTAGAGAGGGAGGTAGAGAGGGAGGTAGAGAGGGAGAGGGAGGTAGAGAGGGAGTAGAGGGAGGTAGAGAGGGAGGTAGAGAGGGAGAGGGAGGTAGAGAGGGAGTAGAGGGAGGTAGAGAGGGAGGTAGAGAGGGAGAGGGAGGTAGAGAGGGAGGTAGAGAGGTAGAGAGGGAGGGAGAGAGGGAGAGGGAGGTAGAGAGGTAGAGAGTGAGAGTGAGGTAGAGAGGGAGGGAGAGAGGGAGAGGGAGGTAGAGAGGGAGGGAGTAGAGGGAAGTATTCTCCTGGAGATGTGATTCCCTCAGATATGTAATATTTAATTCACATGCAGTAACACCTAGTTCCTGTTTGGGACCATTGTTGCACACACAGTGAGTGGTTCAGTTTCCGTAACACACTTATTCTTGGGTCCTGGTCAGGCTACGCTGCACTGGGTGTTTACAGTATGCAGTGAGTGGTGTAAGGAATGTTTAACAGAGTGTGGATGGAGAATGAAAAGTTGCTAGAACATCCTGGTTAGCTCTGCTTCTCATCCTTGTCTTGCAGACTGTGTTGAGGTGAGGGACAGAAGAACACAGCAGATTAGTAACATCTTCATCTTTACTCATAGTTGTGCTCGTGGACCTTCTTACACTGTAATGCTTCCAGGTGATCCTTCCTCTGCACTTGACCTGTCTGAGAGGTTCTTGTGGTTGGTTTGGTCTGGGCCGGTTTCCCTGTGGTTGGTTTGGTCTGGGCCGGTTTCCCTGTTGTTGGTTTGGTCTGGGCCGGTTTCCCTGTTGTTGGTTTGGTCTGGGCCGGTTTCCCTGTGGTTGGTTTGGTCTGGGCCGGTTTCCCTGTTGTTGGTTTGGTCTGGGCCGGTTTCCCTGTGATTGGTTTGGTCTGGGCCGGTTTCCCTGTGGTTGGTTTGGTCTGGGCCGGTTTCCCTGTGGTTCTCATGATGGTGGGGTTCTTCACTGTGGGGTGTGGTTCTCATGATGGTGGGGTTCTTCACTGTGGGGTGTGGTTCTCATGATGGTGGGGTTCTTCACTGTGGGGTGTGGTTCTCATGATGGTGGGGTTCTTCACTGTGGGGTGTGGTTCTCATGATGGTGGGGTTCTTCACTACGGTCCTGAGATCCCGTATCTGATAACGACGGAAGGAGGCCTGGCAGCTGTAATAGGAGTGTTTCTTTACAAGGAAAAACAATAAACAGTTGTGGTTATGCTCTTGCTATGGGGGCAGATGTCCTAACATGTTAGGGCCCGTTTTTGGCGTCATTTCGTAACACTGTGTGTGTTTTCCGTTGAAAGTTCTCCGCCTTTGAAAAGTAGTTGTAATCAGTTGTGCATAACCCACCAGTCTACACACAACCATAACCCACCAGTCTACACACAACCATAACCCAACAGTCTACACACAACCATAACCCACCAGTCTACACAACCATAACCCAATAGTCTACACACAACCATAACCCACCAGTCTACACAACCATAACCCAATAGTCTACACACAACCATAACCCACCAGTCTACACAACCATAACCCAATAGTCTACACACAACCATAACCCACCAGTCTACACAACCATAACTCACCAGTCTACACAACCATGACCCACCAGTCTACACACAACCATGACCCATCAGTCTACACACAACCATGACCCACCAGTCTACACAACCATAACCCACCAGTCTACACAACCATGACTCACTAGTCTACACACAACCATAACCCAACAGTCTACACACAACCATAAACCCCCAGTCTACACAACCATAACCCACTAGTCTACACACAACCATGACCCACCAGTCTACACACAACCATAAACCACCAGTCTACACAACCATGACCCACCAGTCTACACACAACCATGACCCACCAGTCTACACACAACCATGACCCATCAGTCTACACACAACCATGACCCACCAGTCTACACACAACCATGACCCATCAGTCTACACACAACCATGACCCACCAGTCTACACACAACCATAACCCACCAGTCTACACACAACCATGACCCACCAGTCTACACACAACCATGACCCACCAGTCTACACACAACCATGACCCACCAGTCTACACACAACCATGACCCACCAGTCTACACACAACCATGACCCACCAGTCTACACAACCATAACCCAACAGTCTACACACAACCATGACCCACCAGTCTACACACAACCATGACCCACCAGTCTACACAACCATGACCCATCAGTCTACACACAACCATAACCCACCAGTCTACACACAACCATAACCCACCAGTCTACACAACCATGACCCACCAGTCTACACAACTATAAACCACCAGCCTACATGTCTGGGCCCAGGGGCCCATCATTTCATAATCCGTCTATGTAGTTCCCCAGCAGCTCCAGAAAAATCTTGCTGTGATTTCAAGTCGAGTGGGAAATACTGAGTCGCCTACTGCTACGCTGGCAAAAGGAAAAGTCTAATGTCTACCATATGACATTGCAACATTACTACATTGCAACACTGAAACTGTTATTTACTTTTCTCTAGTGCAGGTGGGATATTTATGTAGACCTACTGAGGTTATTTACTTTACATTCTTGTTCATATAGTACAAGTGAAACAGAAAATTCAAGTCAAATGAAATTGTGTGCAAAAATAGACTTTGCAATGAACGTGTGCGTGGAAGAGATGAATTCACCCGCGGCCTGCGTTGTTGTGTCCATCGAGCAGAACCAACATGTGCTCGTACAAACAGGAAGAGGGTTTCTGGTGAGTGAGGGTGTGGCAGGAGAAAGGAGAAGTGTAGTTAGACCAGAGGAGATGAAAGTGCTGAGCAGACAGACAGACAGACAGACAGACAGACAGACAGACATGTGAGGCATGTTTCCTGAGGTGAAAGGCGACAGCAGATAGAGGATGTGAGGGTGCAGGGGGGGTTGGGGGTTGATAGTCCATTGACCTGTCGCAGGGTTGGGCGCGCAGGGTTAATTTTAGTGTATTGTGTTTCACAATGTGTCCAGGAAAGGGATGATCGAGCAACGCCCTGAAACTCACACACACACACACACACACACACACACACACACACACACACACACACACACACACACACACACACACACCTAGACGTCATGACAGTATTCCATCTACACATTACCAGGGATCAATAAATATCTGAGTTAAACTAATCTGCAAAGTTAAAACTTCACTATAATGACTTTTACGTGACTGTTATGGGGCGGCTGTAGCTCAGTTGGTAGAGCGGGTCATTCAGTGATCGAAGGGTCAGCGGTTCGAATCCCAGCTCCAACTGTCCACATGTCGAAGTGTCCTTGAGCAAGACACCTAACCCCAAATTGCTCCCAATGAGCAGGTTAGCACCTTGCATGGCAGCTACCGCCATTGGTGTGTGAATGTGTGTGTGAATGGGTGAATGAGAGGCCATTGTAAAGCGCTTTGAGTGCCGTTAAGGTGGAAAAGTGCAGTCCATTTACCATTATGGTTGTCAATGGACGAGGGCTTGGAAGGAAAAAGAAAAAAAAGCTAGGATGATAAAAGCATACAAACAGTGAAGCCATGAAAATAATACAACTTGTTCCAACACTGTTAATGACGTTATTACACATTTCAGAAAAAAGCTGTAATTTTCATGACTGTTCTGTAAGCTCTCTCCAGATAGTAAAGAGATTTCAAGCTGAAGACATTTCATGCTGCTCAAAGCCTGGCAATTACAGGTTGCTCCTTATTCTTACTGTCGTCTGTCTCAAAGACATTGTTTTTCCTGATTAGCGGACTTTGTTGAGACAGTGAATCCCAGACAGTCCTAGCATGAGCGTAAGTAGGCCAACATATCCCACCATTGTACTGTAGAAGTGCTATTTCCAGCTCCTCTGTCTTGTTAGTGCGTGAGTTTGTTCTCCAGGCCCTTATGAACCTCAGTCAAGCATGAACATGTTTCAGACGTTCTATCGCGGTAATGATGACGTCTTTTCTATATTCTTGAGAGCTGCTTTTCATCTATTTCAAGAAATCTCCTCCTTTTGGCCAAGAGTTTTTTTTTTCTCTCTCTCTCTCTCTCTCTCTCCCTCCCTGTCTCTCTCCCTCTCTCTCTTTCTCTCTCTCGCTCCCTCCCCCCCCCTCCCTCTCTCTCTCTCTCTCTCTCTCCCCCACCCCCTCCCTCCCTCTCTCTCTCTCTAGCACAGTAGTGGAACATTTTCTGTAGCACAGTAGTGGAATATTATCAACCACATATGTTTACATGCAAATGTGGTCTGCTTTAATCGGCAAAACAATCCAATCAATCCAGTTAAGCCTTGACTAATCCCAGTTTAAGAGCTGATGACATTTTTTGAAAAGGGAAGTTATGATCAGAATGCATCAGTATTACATAATGAACATGGAGCCGGTGTGTTACCATGTACAGTATGTGTTGTCCAATTCAACTGACAACAAAAACTCTACTGTAGGTACTATGGAGGAATGTTACAGTAATGCAATGAGGGGAGGGGCAGGTGTGTGTGAGTGTCGGGGAGGGAGGCGAGGGGCAGGTGTGTGTGAGTGTCGGGGAGGGGAGGGGAGGGGCAGGTGTGTGTGAGTGTCGGGGAGGGGAGGGGAGGGGCAGGTGTGTGTGAGTGTCGGGGAGGGAGGCGAGGGGCAGGTGTGTGTGAGTATCGGGGAGGGAGGGGAGGGGCAGGTGTGTGTGAGTGTCGGGGAGGGAGGCGAGGGGCAGGTGTGTGTGAGTGTCGGGGAGGGAGGCGAGGGGCAGGTGTGTGTGAGTGTCGGGGAGGGGAGGGGCAGGTGTGTGTGAGTGTCGGGGAGGGAGGCGAGGGGCAGGTGTGTGTGAGTGTCGGGGAGGGGAGGGGCAGGTGTGTGTGAGTGTCGGGGAGGGAGGCGAGGGGCAGGTGTGTGTGAGTGTCGGGGAGGGGAGGGGCAGGTGTGTGTGAGTGTCGGGGAGGGAGGGGAGGGGCAGGTGTGTGTGAGTGTCGGGGAGGGGAGGGATAGAAGGTGTGTGTGAGGGGAGGGGAGGGAGGGGAGGGGCAGGTGTGTGTGAGTGTTGGGGAGGGGAGGGGAGGGATAGAAGGTGTGTGTGAGGGGAGGGGAGGGAGGGGAGGGATAGAAGGTGTGTGTGAGTGTCGGGGAGGGAGGGGAGGGGCAGGTGTGTGTGAGTGTCGGGGAGGGAGGGGAGGGGCAGGTGTGTGTGAGTGTCGGGGAGGGGAGGGATAGAAGGTGTGTGTGAGGGGAGGGGAGGAAATAATAAAAATGTCACCAATTATGACATAAGCAGCTTAGAATTGAGGGACCCATCTACAAGCGGGCAGCTCACTGGTCAGCTCTGCTGTTACTGGTCAGCTCTGTTACTGGTCAGCTCTGTTCTTACTGGTCAGCTCTGTTACTGGTCAGCTCTGTTACTGGTCAGCTCTGTTCTTACTGGTCAGCTCTGTTACTGGTCAGCTCTATTACTGGTCAGCTCTATTACTGGTCAGCTCTGTTACTGGTCAGCTCTGTTACTGGTCAGCTCTGTTCTTACTGGTCAGCTCTGTTACTGGTCAGCTCTGTTACTGGTCAGCTCTATTACTGGTCAGCTCTGTTACTGGTCAGCTCTATTACTGGTCAGCTCTGTTACTGGTCAGCTCTGTTCTTACTGGTCAGCTCTGTTACTGGTCAGCTCTGTTACTGGTCAGCTCTGTTCTTACTGGTCAGCTCTGTTACTGGTCAGCTCTGTTACTGGTCAGCTCTATTACTGGTCAGCTCTGTTACTGGTCAGCTCTATTACTGGTCAGCTCTGTTACTGGTCAGCTCTGTTACTGGTCAGCTCTGTTACTGGTCAGCTCTGTTACTGGTCAGCTCTATTACTGGTCAGCTCTGTTACTGGTCAGCTCTGCTGTTACTGGTCAGCTCTGTTACTGGTCAGCTCTGTTCTTACTGGTCAGCTCTGTTACTGGTCAGCTCTGTTACTGGTCAGCTCTGTTACTGGTCAGCTCTGTTACCCGTCAGCTCTGTTGATGGAAGGAGCTGGGGAGCTGGGAACAGCATTGTGTTTGTGCTGGGGGGGATTAGCCGTAACCCTGGGTAACAGGGGCCCAGGGGGTCACAGGGGGGTCACAGCACAACAAGGAAGAGAACCTCTGGCCAAGACGTATTGCGCAACTGGTGGTGTGACTGAATTAATACAGTGAGAGAGAGAGAGAGAGAGAGAGAGAGAGGGGAGGGGGGGCATGACAACAAAAGACAACAAATACTTCTTTCTTTTCGTGGCTTCAGTAGAAGGCAGCGCTGTAGTCTAGTTCTATCCTCTAACCTGTTCTCATTCATGTGAGGATTTCCATTTCAGGACGCAATTGTTTTTGATGTTGTTTTTGTTTATATCAAGGATCAAAGGATTTATGTCCCAGAAGGATCTGGAAAAACTTGTCCATGTGTTTATCTTCAGTAGACTCGACTACTGTAACGGCATGTATACAGGTCTCTCTAAAAAATCGATCAGACAGCTGCAGCTGATTCAGAACGCTGCTGCTCGAGTCCTCACTAAGACTAAGAAAGTGGAGCATATCACACCAGTTCTAAGGTCTTTACACTGGCTTCCTGTCTGTCAAAGAATTGACCTTAAAATACTGCTGTTGGTTTATAAAGCACTGAATGGTCTAGGGCCAAAATATATTTCTGATCTGCTCATATGCTATGAACCATCCAGACCCCTCAGGTCGTCTGGCACAGGTCTGCTTTCTGTCCCCAGAGTTAAAACAAAACATGGAGAAGCAGCGTTCAGTTTTTATGCCCCACATATCTGGAACAAACTTCCAGAAAACTGCAGGTCTGCTGCAACTCTTGGTTCTTTTAAAACAAGCCTGAATACTTTTCTTTTTGCCACTGCTTTCTAAGAGGAGTTATGTTTATCAGTATACTGCACTGTAACTTTTATTCCTGTATTCTATTTGTCCTGCTTTTTGTTTTGAATGTCTATAATGTCTTGTTTTTTGTTTTAATGCTTTTAATTTGTCCTGCCTTTTGTTTTAAATGTCTATAATGTCTTGCTTTTTGTTTTAATGCTTTTAATTTGTCCTGCTTTCTTGTTTTAAATGTCTATAATGTCTTGCTTTTTGTTTTAATGCTTTCTACGTTTCTATGTCTCATGTAAAGCACCTTGAATTGCCCTGTGGCTGAAATGTGCTATATAAATAAACTTGTCTTGCCTTGCCTTACCTTACATGATTGTCTTAATCTCTTTAACAGCTTGGAACATTGCTGGTCAACTATGGGTGATTCACTCAAACGACACACGTGTTCCAACTCTGCCACACCTGTCTCTCTCCACACCTGTCTCTCTCCACACCTGTCTCTCTCCACACCTGTCTCTCTCCAGCTCCTTTTAATCCAGCTGTGTGGGTCACACAGAGAATTCACTAGGAAGGCACACACACACACACACACACACACACACACACACACACACACACACACACACACACACACACACACACACACACACACACACACACACACACAAATAAACACTACTAAATGATATGGAACTTTATCTCCAGTCTGTCATATTCTAGGACAGACAAATCCATCATCATCATCATAGGGTCCGTTATTGCAGCATTACCAACTTCAGGGAACGATTGCATGGAGTTATGAATATCCATTTGAGGTTTGAGGTTGACTGAACTGAACTGACATCAGCTCAACAATTATTTGAGGAATAGAAATGGACCTGTTGGATTGTATTTCCAGGTCTATCTAGGTGGGACCTGTTGGATTGTATTTCCCGGTCTGTCTAGGTGGGATGTAGCTCTGCCTATGCTGCACTGTAGCAGTAGGGTAGACAACAAAGCAAGCTCTTGTTTCACAGTGATTTCCATTACAGTTGGCCTATCATGTTTGATCTGGCGAGACGATTACACAGGCTTTACCTTGGGGCTTTGATCCACTGTCTGGAGTGCTTTTCCACAGGGGTCCTGTTAAACCAAAGCTGTAGGCTACTTTCACCGTCAGTATGATGAGAGGTCACTGTGAAGCCATAGGGGAACATTTCAGCAGATTCATGGAATCATTTAACGCATACTTACATTTATTATCAGATTGACTAGCAAACAGATTTAGACAGTACATTTTGAGAGATACTGTAGTGCAACTCCCTTTAACTTGAGGAGTGTGAGGATTTTCCGAGTGTGTTTTTGGTCCTCAGCTGAACCACGGCTCTGTCCCTGGCATTCGGACCTTCGGGACTTGGGAGAAGAGGGAGCTTGAACTCAAACTCTCACTGAGAAAGAGCGTTGCATTCTAGCCATGACTTACGTAACAACACAAAACAGCCGTCAGTGGCTACCCTCTGTCCGGGTTCTCCCAGTGGCTACCCTCTGCCCGGGTTCTCCCAGTGGCTACCCTCTGCCCGGGTTCTCCCAGTGGCTACCCTCTGCCCGGGTTCTCCCTCCCCTCTCCCTGTCCCCTCAAACTCTACGCTTTAATCCACTGTTTGTTGTTGGTAAAACTGGGATTGGGCCTTGCTCATAAATAGCACAACAGGCACCAAAAAAGCCAGTTGTAGCCGGCTGACTTGCTCCCCTTGCCACCGAGTTCCTATGCATGGTTCCACCCCCCCACCCATGAAAAGGCACTTTATTCCTCCCCTTTGTGTGAGTTGGTCCATGGGGGCTTGAAAGGGAGGGTGGGGTGGTGGAGAATACAGTGTACCCAATGCTGGCTATGCTCACAATGTGTGGTCTATACTCCCCAAAGGACTAACAAACAGAAAGCTCTTTCTACTGATTCTACTTCTCCACCAACCCCATGCCAGCATTCCTCTGCTCAATTAAGCAGCAAACTCATGCATATTCACGTGCCAATCACGTAACACCACCCGCTCACTTGGGCCAAGGCAGACAGGCACCCCCTGTACAATTATTTGAAAAAGAAGATAACAAATGACAGAGCATTAAGAGGACAGAGATTAAAAAGACAGAGTTGTGTTGTCAGCAGTTATACAACAGTGTTGATAAAAGAGGGACGCAGGTTGTTTCATATGCTGTGAATGTGGCTTGTGGTGTCCCCCTGGGCAGTGTGCTGGGACCCCTGACATTTTTAGCAACTCGAATCAACCCACAGTACCAGGCTCCATCTCATGTCAAACTGCTAATCGTATTAATGTGCTGCTGTACTAGATAGAACATTATGCCCCCAAGCCTTTTCACTAAATGTCAAAGCTGGGCTGTTCACAATACTATTATAGTGAAATAGAGTATTGTACGCCTTTACAAGGCAGGCTTTAACCCCACAGTATATATATATATATATATATATATATATATATATATATATATATGTACATATTCAAGAGGCAAGCAAAACCAGGCCAGGTCCAGTCTGGCTTATGTGCGTGGCTGGCTTGTTCCTGTTCAGGACTGGTAGGACGGAAGCTAGTCATGCCACTGAAATAGCTGTGAATTGAAATGGCATAAAATAATGATAAATTCAGATAGGTCTTGTCGCCTGGACACATCAGTTCCAATGCTTCCAATGCTAATCCAGCACAATAAGAACGGGATAGCCAGTTAGCTCATGGGCTCACAACAACTAGCAGCAGCTTCCATAACATCAATGGTAGTTGTCAGTGGCTAAAGCAGTTACACTGATGATAACATAAAGTCATCCCCACCGGATCTTGAACCCCGGTCTCCCAGGTGGGTGTCCAATCCTCTGACCACTACTCTACTTGTGCAATGGTTTAAGTGTCCTTCTTCCAGTCCCTAGTGTGGGTTGGGGTTAGAATAAGGGTTGGGGTTGGGACAGTATCTGACCTATAAGGCAAGGGGTAAAGGTTGGAGGGAAAGGATGAACATGTGGAGGTTTGGGGTATAGTCCCATGAAGTCATCCCCACCGGGTCTTCAACCCCAGTCTCCAGGGTAGGAGTCCAATGCTTTCACCACTACTCTACTTGTGCAGTGGAGATCGGCAGGTTGATTTTGGTGTGCTGGGACTACTGCCTCTTGTGGTTCTCGGGGGCCTGCTACAGGGTGGCCTGCAGGAGACAGGGGGAGTCCACAGGACCTGTTTAGAGTATGAGAAGGAGAGACACTAGGGAGGAGGACAGGGTTAGTGGCTGTACTGGACATCCACAGCAGACACGGGGGTATCTATCGGACTCAGGGTGGTCTGCTGGTGACAGTGGGGCATTCACTGGTAGGGGGGGAGAGAAAGAGGCACTAGGGAGAGGGGAGGCAGAAAGGGGTTAGTTGCACGCAGAGCCATAAAAGCAACACAGATATTAAAACAGAACGTGCCAGTTGCAGGGCAACCAGCATCTGTATACACATCTAAATATACACACAGCGCATAACAGGATATACACCAATGTATACAGAGGATTCAAAAGCAGGCTGGAGACTGCCTTTCTGTGTCTCTGGGTCCTGGCTAGTGATTGTAGGCTAGAAGGAAAAGGTACGTCTTGAGATCTCCCTTAAAGATTTCCATTGTTTCGGTCCTTCTTAGGTACTCTGGCAAGGTGATCCAGAGGTTGGGGGCATAGAAACTGAAAGCTGCCTCTCCGTGTTTCTTGGTCCTGGCTTTTGGAACTGTTAGGAGTTCAGTACCTGAGGATCTGAGTGGTCTGTTGGGCATGTACTGTACCTGACAAGCATGTCTGAAATGTATTCAGGTCTGTGACTGTGGAGAGATTTAAAGAGTAATACAAGTATTTTGAAGTCTATTCTAGAAGGACAGGTAGCCAGTGAAGTGATTGTAAGACTGGTGTGATGTGTGCCCTCCGTCTAGTCTTAGTGAAGACTCGTGCTGCAGCATTCTGTATCATTTGTAGTTTAGAGGTTGCTTTCTTTGGTAGGCCAGACAGTAGAGCATTGCAGTAGTCCAGCCTGCTTGTGATGAATGTCTTTGCCACATTCATCAGGAAAAACAGTTAGATGTTTTTCCGTTAGTTCTTAATTGTGCTCAACAGAAAATAAAAAATAAAATTAAGAATAAAATAAAAAATATATCCTGGGTTGCCATTGAACTCCTCTACATGCATTTGGTTTTGAATTTCTTATGTTCTTGTCTTTTTCTTTTCCTTGTTTCTGTTATTATTTATTATCCTCTTATTCCTGCCAAAAGAAGTGCAAACAAGAGAAACTATGAATACTATGAATCGCCTGAGGAGTTACTCCACCCTGACCTATGTTGACCTTTGCACTTTGCACAGCGCATATATAGCAGAGAGCCTAGTCTCACCTGTCGAGTCCCACCTGTTGTTTTGGTTATTGCTTTGCATTCATTCTTGGTAGCCATTGTGGTGGACTCCCTACCTGGCCCAGGCCCAGTGGTTTCCTACATGTTGAGGCTTCAGCTGAATGTACCACCACTCCTGTTAGTGATTCTTTTGGGTGTTTATTATGCCTGTTTGACACTTCAGCGGTGAAAGGAGGTGATTTTGTCCTCTTCCCTTTGTATGAGGCAGCATGAACGCTCTTCCAAGAAAACCCAGCTGCCAATCTCTCAAAACTGCTGAGGGTCTCACAACGGGGCCCTGGTACCCAGGGAAACAGCGCTGTAATTTGAGAGCGCAGGGTGAATGGCTGGAGACCGGTGTGAAAAGCAAACAGGGGACAGGTTGATGGAACCATCAAGCACAGAGAGCACCAGCATTGGACAATTTCAGATAATACGATTTCGCTGATGCCTTTGTTAAATGAAATTGATTTTTCTGTAAATGTCCTTCTAAAGATGGTGCTCATTCAGGGGCGTGATTCGTAAGAGAAGAGGTTCCTGTAAAAAATGATTCCATTTTGAAATAATTGCACCACTCAGAGTATATCTAGTCCTCAACAAAATAGGTACAGAATGTTACTTTTTCCAATACTGACATTTCCATGACCCACCCTAATGAACCAACCACCCTAATGGTGATTATGTTCATTGTTCATTACAAGCTGTACAATTTTACTTTGACAGATTGATATAATTGCTTTTGCTGAAGAAAAAAAAAAGAAGCAAGATTTTGCTCATGCCTTCATCACAGTAGGATCTAAAACCAGGGTCTGTCATCCCAGGGTCTGTCATCCCATAGTCTGTCATCCCATAGTCTGTCATCCCAGGGTATATCATCCCAGGGTCTATCATCCCCTAGTCTGTCATCACAGGGTCTATCATCCCAGGGTCTATCATCCCAGGGTCTGTCATCCCAGGGTCTATCATCCCAGGGTCTGTCATCCCAGGGTCTGTCATCACAGGGTCTATCATCCCAGGGTCTATCATCCCAGGGTCTATCATCCCAGGGTCTATCATCCCCTAGTCTGTCATCTCAGGGTCTATCATCCCAGGGTCTATCATCCCAGGGTCTGTCATCCCAGGGTCTATCATCCCAGGGTCTGTCATCCCAGGGTCTGTCATCCCAGGGTCTATCATCCCAGGGTCTATCATCCCCTAGTCTATCATCCCAGGGTCTATCATCCCAGGGTCTGTCATCACAGGGTCTATCATCCCAGGGTCTATCATCCCCTAGTCTGTCATCTCAGGGTCTATCATCCCAGGGTCTATCATCCCAGGGTCTGTCATCCCAGGGTCTGTCATCTCAGGGTCTATCATCCCAGGGTCTATCATCCCATAGTCTGTCATCCCAGGGTCTATCATCCCAGGGTCTATCATCCCATAGTCTGTCATCCCAGGGTCTATCATCCCATAGTCTGTCATCCCAGGGTCTATCATCCCAAAGTCTGTCATCCCAGGGTCTATCATCCCAGGGTCTATCATCCCATATTCTGTCATCCCAGGGTCTATCATCCCAGGGTCTATCATCCCAGGGTCTATCATCCCATAGTCTGTCATCCCAGGGTCTATCATCCCAGGGTCTATCATCCCATAGTCTATCATCCCATAGTCTGTCATCCCATAGTCTGTCATCCCAGGGTCTATCATCCCAGGGTCTATCATCCCCTAGTCTATCATCCCATAGTCTATCATCCCATAGTCTATCTGTTAGGGTTTAGAGATGGTGGAGGTAGGACCCAGAATGCAAAGAACCCCTTCTTCAAAAACATTAAAATATGGCGGAGATTTCTAGATGATATATTTCTCACATTTTCTGGAACAATGGAAGAGGTGAACGCGTTTCATGAGTTCCAAAATAGTGCCAGTGACTTGAGATTCACTCTAAGTGTGAGTGATAGTCAAATTGAATTTCTGGACATTAGAGTGATTAAGGAAGGGAACTCCCTTACGACTGACCTGTACCACAAACCCACGGACAGAAATACGCTCCTGAGGCGAGATGGCTACCATCCGTCACCACTAAAGAACAGTCTCCCCATTAGTCAGTTCAATCGAATTAAACGCATCTGTGGTTCGAAGGAGAGATATGAAGTACAGAAAAGGGACATGGAATCACGGTTCCAGACTCGAGGTTACCCCAACAGTTGGATTCATGACGCATCGATACGATTTGATGAGACATCACAGGAGGAATGCTTGCGGCCTAAGGAGAAACCCACAAAAGAAAACCAACCACAGTGTTTCATTAAATATTCACCTTTAGGTAATTAATTTAAAAATATAATTAAAAAGCACTGGTACATTATGGAGACAGATCCCCTTCTGAAAGACACATTGAAGGTCCCTCCTCAAGTGATCTTTAACAGACCACCGAACATCAAATCGATGGTAATACGCAATGATTTGCCTCCCACTACACCTCCCACTACTCCTCCCACTACACCTCCCACTACTCCTCCCACTACTCCTCCCACTACACCTCCCACTACACCTCCCGCTACACCTCCCGCTACACCTCCCACTACTCCTCCCACTACACCTCCCACTACACCTCCCACTACTCCTCCCACTACACCTCCCACTACTCCTCCCACTACACCTCCCACTTCACCTCCCACTACACCTCCCACTACACCTCCCACTACACCTACCACTACACCTCCCACTACTCCTCCCACTAGACCTCCCACTACACCTCCCACTACACCTCCCACTACACCTCCCCCTACACCTCCCACTACACCTCCCACTACACCTCCCACTTCACCTCCCACTACACCTCCCACTACACCTCCAACTTCACCTCCCACTACACCTCCCACTACACCTCCCACTACACCTCCCACTTCACCTCCCACTACACCTCCCACTACACCTCCCACTACACCTCGGACATGTTTTGATAAGATCCCAAAGGGCAACTACAAATGCAATAGCTGCGCGCAGTTTCACTCACAAATGCGAGACGTTCAATAGCCCGTCTGGTAGGAAATACAATATAAAGGGAATCATATAATGTAGAACCACACATGTCGTTTACATGTTAAAATGCCCCTGTTCCATGGCCTATGTAGGCATGACAACCAGAGCACTAAAGACGCGCATAAGTGAGCAGTGTTATTAGAACCAGAGACACACTCAGCCCGGTTGCAGGCCATTTTGTTGAAGCAGGATGTAGCTTCTCTACGATACGTTGGGATAGAGCATGTGGAGCAGCCGTGTAGGGGAGGAGACCGGGAGGCTCTCCTACGCAAGAGGGAGACCTTCTGGATCCATGAACTAAACACTCTCCAACCTTATGGCATGAATCTGGACTTTGATATTAGACCTTTCCTATGAGATGGCTTATGTCTTCTAGAGATGATTTAAAAAAAAAAAAATTGTTCCATGTTGTATATGGTGTAGATCACACATTTCTTATGATCCACATGTTTTATATACTGTATTGGATGTTATGTCAGCTATGGTGTATGTTTGTTTGATGTAGACACACATGATTCAGGATCCCGACCTTACATCAGGGCACCTGGAATGAAGATCCTGTTATCTGAAGAAGCCCTTGTGGGCGAAACGTTACTTGTGTGCATTAGTTGGGGGTGAATAAAGCAGGGACAGAGACCTTATACTGTGTGCGGACATCATCTTCTTTTACTAGGACCCAGAATGCAGACAGCTGGATCAAAAACAGGGTTTATTCTCAAAAAGGCTACAGGAACAAGGGGGCAACACACACTAACATTACCAATGAACCAACAGAGAACAAAGGAAACAGGAGGGCATATATACTCTGGGGGAACAATCAAGGAACAACGTACAGGTGTGCAACAAGACCTGACGAGACACAGGTGCAGACAATCACCCAGACAAGGACATGGAGGGATTCCAACAAGACACCAACACAAGGACAGAGGAACAAGGACACAAGGGAAGGGAACAGGGAACGAGGCTGCGACAGGGAATGGGACTGGGCAGAAAACTAGAGGGGGGAACTAGAGGGCCAGGAGAGGAGTGACGTGAGACTAGTGAGGGACAGGTGTCTAGAGCTGGGGCTGGGAGGAGACAAACCAACATAGAAGACAAGACAACGAACACAAGACCAAACACACAAGGAGGCCGAACAAAACCAAGTGACAATGTGACCAATGTGTACAAGAGTCTCTGGGGGAAATGCAGGGGCAGTCACTGGGAGGGGAGGTGCTCAGGGTCCAGGAGGGTTAAGGGGGCACAGGAGCTCAGGGTGAGGAATCCAGGCCGGGAACAGGGGGTGAGCAGGGCGAACCAGGGGTCCGGGTGTAGCTCAGTTGGTAGAGCGGGTCGTTCAATGATCCAATGGTCAGTGGTTCGAATCCCAGCTCCAACTGTCCACATGTCGAAGTGTCCTTGAGCAAGACACCTAACCCCAAATTGCTCCCAATGAGCAGGTTAGCACCTTGCATGGCAGCTACCGCCATTGGTTTGTGAGTGTGTGTGTGAATGGGTGAATGAGAGGCCATTGTAAAGCGCTTTGAGTGCTGCTAAGGTGGAAAAGCGCTATATAAGTGCAGTCCATTTACCATAACCTGCTATCCAGTTAACAATATACCTGCGATGGGCACAGTGCAGATGTGCTCTGCCTCATCTGAGTGTGTAGCATGTGAGTGTGTCTCATCTGAGTGTGTAGCGTGTGAGTGTGTAGTGTGTGAGTGTGTCTCATCCGAGTGTGTAGCACGTGAGTGTGTAGCGTGTGAGTGTGTAGCAAGTGAGTGTGTTTCATCTGAGTGTGTAGCGTGTGAGTGTGTAGCATTTAGCGTTTGAGTGTGTAGCATGTGAGTGTGTAGCATGTGAGTGTGTCTCATCCGAGTGTGTAGTGTGTGAGTGTCTCTGAGTGTGTACTGTGTGTGTAGCGTGTGAGTGTGTAGCGTGTAGCGTGTGTAGCGTATAGTGTAAGTGTAAGTGTGTAGCTTCACTCAGTTACACTCAGTTACATATCCACAGGGTATCAGAGTCGGCATGCCCAGGGTAGGATTCGAACCCAGGTCTCCAGTGGGACAAACACCATTTTAAAGGGGTGGTGTGCTTTTTATTTACATTTAGCCCTTTATGTGGTCTGTCTACCATGAACCTGAAACATAGAGACCATCATTTCACTGATCGTTCCAGTATTGAGCTAGCTGTAGTTTTTCTGCAGGCTCTCACTGGGCTACAATGGAAGTCAATGGAGAATATATAAAAACTTTGATAAATGTGCTTCTCCGAGATGGTAAGCACAGGGTGTAATCTTACTTGTCTCAATATGCTCTCCTATGAAATGTATCTTAATCTGAATATTTTTACATGTTTGGCATGGCTTGGACATAAGCATTCCCCTGGCACGTATTTTCACTGCTCCCATGGAGGACTATGTGCAAGTCATGAAAAACACATAACAATATTTGGATTGTGATACGTTTCACAGGAGAGCATACTGAGACTGGTAAGATTACATCTTGTGCTTCCTGTCTCAGAAAAGCACATTTTTATTAAAGTATTTCAATGCATTTACAGAACATATGCCCATTTGACTTCCATTGTAGCCCAGTCGCCATCTTAAGACTGGGGGAGACTGACCAGACAGACTGATCAGAATAACCCTCTCTCTCTCTCCCTCTCTCCTTCTCTCTCCCTCTCTCTCTCCGTCTCTTTCTCCCTCTCTCCTTCTCTCTCTCTCTCCCTCTCTTTCTCCCTCTCTCCTTCTCTCTTTCCTCTCTCTCTCTTTCTCCCTCTCTCCTTCTCTCTCCTCTCTCTCCCTCTCTCTCCTTTCTCTTCCCCTCTTTCTCCCTCTCTCCTCTCTCTCCCCCTCTCTCTCTCTCCTTCTCTCTCTCCTCTCTCTCTCCCTCTCTCCTTCTCTCTGTCCTCTGTCTCTCCCTCTCTCTCCTCTCTCTCTGTCTCTCACTCTATCTCCCTCTCTTACTCCCCCCCCCCCCTCTCTCTCTCTCTCTCTCTCTGTCTCTCTCCAGAGGGTGCTGTGTGCATGTTTTGAATGGGCACTGCAGTAGTCACACTACGAGTTGTACAATTTTGAACAAAACAGCTTGTTTATCAGACTTGATGGAGACCACGCCCCAGAGTAGTGTGTGATGCCGGCTGAATCGGGTAAAGCTGTTACGGCTCGGGGTCCCGCGCCTCCACCCTCACCATCCGTGCGTCGTAACCCTCTCACAATGGTCAGCAGTGGACCAGAAGCTCCATCCCTGCGCTTTCTTCTCCCGCCGGTTCAATCCGGCAGAGGAGAACTACGACATCGGCAACAGGGAGCTGCTGGTCGTTGTGGAGGCGGTCGAGGAGTGGCGGCAATGGCTGGAGGACGCAGAGCACCCTGTGGTGGTGTGGTCGGACCACCGCAACCTCACCTACATCCGGGCGGCGAAGAGGCTGAACTCCCGTCAGGCACGCTGGGCTCTATACCTCGGTCGGTTCAACTTCACCATCACATACCGGCCAGGGTCCAAGAACACCAAGGCTGACGCACTGTCTAGGCTTTACTTGGCTGAGGAGAGGGATCCCGTTGCCCCAGAGACCATCCTCCCTGCCTCTCAGGTGATAGGGGTCGTCACCATGAATGTCGAGGCAGTGGTCAGGAGAGCCCAGCGCAGCCATCCAGACCCGGGAACAGGCCCACGGAACCGCCTCTTCGTCCCGGACTCGGTCCGGTCCCAGGTTCTGCAGTGGGGTCATGCCAGCCAGTTCGCCTGCCACCCAGGGGTCCACCGTACATTGTCCTTCACCCGGCGGTGGTTCTGGTGGCCCGTAATGGCTGCTGACGTATGGGAGTTCGTCGCCGCCTGCCCAGTGTGTGCCCATGGAAAGGCATCCCATCAGCCGCCTGCTGGTCTCCTGCGTCCCCTTCCTGTCCCAAGTCGCCCTTGGTCACACATAGCCTTGGACTTCGTCACCGGTCTGCCTCCCTCCCAGGGCAACAGCATCATCCTCACCATGGTGGACCAGTTCTCTAAGGCTGTGCACCTCGTGGCGCTCCCCAAGCTCCCTACATCCTCTGAGATGGCAGAGCTGTTGATGCAGCACGTTTACCGGCTCCACGGGTTGCCGAAGGACATCGTGAGTGACCGGGGTCCTCAGTTCATCTCCCAGGTCTGGAGGGCCCTCTGCAAGGAGCTCGGATGGGGACAGAATAGTAAAAAACCAACCACTCAGCGGGCAGATCAACACAAGAAGATCTTCAGCGCCTCACCATCATTGTTGCTCACGCAGGGAAAAGGCAGTAAACATACACGATGGACCCAGAACAGCTGGTAAGAGACAAACAACAAGAGGAAGAAAACCTTTTGGAGACAAGGTCAGTAGCCTCTTTCAAATCTAAGAACTCTGATGGCACAGCCGCAAGTAGAGCATCCACACGTGCGCGTATCAAACTAGAAACAGCACATGCACACGTCAACTATGCAAAGAAGGAATCTGAGATTATGATTGCGAAAGCCCGGATAGAGGCCAGATTAAAGACCTTGCTACTTGAAAAAGAGGTAGCAGAGGCTGAAGCAGAAGCAAATGTCCTTGAGGCAGCTGAGGAGAGTGAAATTAGACGTTCTAACGCTGTCACTGGAATCCTGACAATCATGGACCGCACACGCCAGTATGTAGAACAGCTACCACTACCTGGAGACAATAAGCAATCTGTACACATAGCCAATCCAGAGCCAACAGTACACATACTGAGACCTCCCTCACCAATCAGACACCACCTCATTGGTGCATATGAAAGATGTCGTTCCTCCAGCTTGAAACACGAGGACAGTTCTCCACCACCACAATCTAGAAGGCCAGAGATAATGACACCTAACCAACATTTACCAGCGCAGCCCACATGAGGCAGACCTCAGAGCTCAGCATACAAACCTACAGTCACCGGTGACACTGCCAACGTCAGTGATGTAGCCAGATACCTTGCACGTAGAGATCTGATAGCCTCTGGTCTCAACAAGTTCGACGACTTGCCTGAAAATTATTGGGCTTGGAAGTCATCCTTTAGGAACGCCATAGGCGGACTGCTGCTCGGTGCTGATGAGGAGATGGATCTCCTGATTAAGTGGTTAGGGAGCGAATCTGCAAAGCAAGTAAAAAGAATAAGAGCAGTGCACGTAGGCCATCCAGTGCTCAGCATACAAAAAGCGTGGGAACGTATAGAAGAATGCTTCGGGTCTCCTTAGGTCATTGAAATGTCTCTCTTTGACAGACTGGAGAACTTCCCAAAGATCAGTAACAAAGATCCTGCGAAGCTAAGAGAGCTCAGGGATCTTCTCCAGGAAGTGGAATCGGCCAAGTTTGAGGGTTATCTGTCTGGTCTGAACTATCTCGATACAGCACGCGGTATATTACCCATTGTAGAGAAGTTACCTTACAATCTCCAGGAGAAGTGGATCTCGCAGGGTTCCAGGTTCAAAGCAGAGAAGCAAGTATCCTTTCCCCCCTTCACTTTCTTCTGTGATTTCATCTCCAGAGAGGCACACGCTTGCGACGACCCAAGCTTCAGACTATCAACAAGCAACAAAGGTCTGCTGAAATCAGAGCTACCACACACGAAACAAGGCAAGAGCATGGTCTCTGCACATAAGACTGATGTCTCTCAAGAGAAGAGGGTTCAGGCACAACAGCAGGTGATGTCAAAAAGCTGTGCCCTCTACATAAAAAGCCACACCCCTTAACACGCTGCAGAGGATTCAGAAACAAGACCATGGAAGAGCGCACGGCCTTCCTCAGGGAAAATGGTATCTGCTTCAGATGTTGTTCCACAACCCCTCACCTAGCCAAGAACTGCACTGTAGATGTTAAGTGCAAAGAGTGTGAGAGTACCATACACAGCTCAGCTCTTCATCCACATCCTTCGCCATAAAGTCTATCTGAGCATGGCGGGGAGAGAGAAGCAGGGGAAGAGAGCGAATCAGAACAACCTGCAGTCATCTCCAAATGTACTGATGTATGTGGCGGAGGTCAAAGCGGCAGATCCTGCTCGAAGATTTGCCTGGTGAAAATATTCCTGGAAGCACACCCAGAGAGAGCCACAAAGGCTTATGTTGTGCTTGATGACCAAAGCAATCGGTCACTGGCACGCTTTGAGTTCTTTGATATGTTCCACATCAAAGGGCCAGGTACATCATTCCCACTTCGTACGTGTGCAAGTACGCTCAGATGGCGGGAAGAAGAGCCACAGGCTTCAAGGTGCAATCTGTGGATGGAGCTACAACAGTGACACTGACAACACTGATAGAGTGTAACAACATTCCATCCGACAGAGCTGAGATACCGACACAAGAATCAGCGCTACATCACTCCCACCTTAAGCCAATAGCTCACAACATACCACCATTGGATCCTGAAGCACAAATCCTTCCCTTGTTGGGCCGTGACATCCTTAGAGTTCACAAGGTGCGGGAGCAACGGAATGGTCCAAACGACGCCCCCTACGCTCAGCGACTTGACCTGGGGTGGGTCCTGATAGGAGAAGTGTGCTAAGATGCAGCCCACAAGCCTTCAGTCATTCGAACCTACCACACCAATGTGCTCGAGAACCATCGCCCCTCATTTTTCAGGCCATGTCCGAACAAGATTCATGTGAAGGAGCAATACGTTCATGAGCCATCTCATCAAGCAGCCCCAGTGCCGGGCCTCTGCGATATCCGAGAATGCAACCTAGGGAACACCATCTTTGACACGTCTGGGGATGACAATAAGATTGGGCTCTCTATTGAAGACAGACTGTTCTTGGAGCTCATGGACAAGGAAATGTTTATGGATGACTGCAACAGCTGGGTGGCACCGCTGCCATTTAGAACACCACGTCAGCAGCTCCCACACAACCGTGACCAGGCCATGACGCGACTTACCTCTCTTCAACGCACTCTGGAGAAGAGGCCTGATGTGAAGAGTCACTTTGTCGTGTTCATGAAGAAATGTTCCACAGCTTCATAGTGAGAGACAACCATAGGGACTTCCTCCGGTTCCTTTGGTACACGGACAACGACCTCAACAAAGACATACGTGAGTACCGCATGAAGGTTCATGTATTTGGGAACAGTCCCTCTCCTGCGGTGGCAATATATGGGCTTCGACGTGCGTCAGTCCACATCCGGCTTAGGCCTGGACCTGATGCTCTTAGCCTTTCTTGCTCTGAAAATGTAATTTAATGTAATTTATTGTTCTTTAAATGTTATTAGCCATTAGACAAATATATTCCAGGAGCTTGCCCCGGGTTGCCTGTTTCAATATCTGTGTGGTCTGTATGGCTCTATGTGCTACTAACCCTGTTCTGCCTTTCCTCTCCCTAGTGCCTCTCTCTCTCCCTCCTATCTTCTAACCAGGTTCAGTGGATGCCCCACTGTCACCAGCAGACCTCCCGGAGTCCGATAGATACCCCCGTGTCTGCTGTGGATGTCGTAGCATGTCCGTAGAATGTCCTCTCTCCTATGATGCTTTTTTAACCTCTCTTACTCTGAAATATAATTTAATGTAATGTATTGCTTTATAAATGTTCTTAGCCGGTAGACAAACATACTCCTGGAGCTTGCTCGATCGCCTTGTTGAGAGTGGTCAGGGAAGAATTTTTACAGCTCACTTATCTGGCCCCCGGGTGATTACTGTTTTTTTTGCTTCCCTCTGGAATATGTAGAGAGTGGGTCGTATGCCCACCTCCCTTGTTCTCTGTAAAGCGCATTGTGTTGCCTCTGGGTATGAAATGCGCTATACAAATAAAGCTTTGATTGATTGATTGATTGCTGCAGCTCATGGCGAAGATGACTATGGATCTGACGCAAAGCAGTTCATCGAGAGAGAGTTTTATGTGGATGATGGACTTCTGTCAAGACCTACCGCACATGAAGCCATCGATCTCCTGAAGAGGACACAGGAGGTGCTCGCTGTGTCAAACCTGCGACTTCACAAAGTTGCTTCCAACAGCCAGGAAGTCATGAAGGCATTCCCTCCAGAAGACTGAGCAAAGGGACTCAAGGACCTAAACATGGATGTCGATCCCACTCCCATTCAAAGGAGCCTCGGGTTGAGTTGGGATCTTAAGGAAGATGTCTTCACGTTTCAAGTAGCAGAATCCACAAAGCCCTTCACCCGGAGAGGCGTTCTAACTACCATCAACGGCCTCTTCGATCCACTTGGGTTTGTTGCGCCTGTAACCATACAGGGAAAGATCCTGCTATGCGAGCTCACAAATGAAGCCTCAGATTGGGACACTCCTCTTCCTCCAGAAAGGGAAGATGAGTGGGATGCTTGGAGAAGCTCTCTTCAAGACTTCAGACACGTGGAGATCCCAAGACCCTACTCTGCTGCTACGCTCTCAACAGCCATCAGAAAGGAGCTGCATGTGTTTTCAGATGCCTCTGAGAAGGCTATCGCAGCAGTCGCCTATCTCCAAGTCATTGATGCCTACCAAAAATGTCATGTAGGATTCGTGCTTGGGAAAGCAAAGCTAGCTCCCCAGTCAGCTCACACCATCCCACGGTTAGAACTAGGAGCTGCTGTGTTGGCTGTGGAAGTCGCCGAGCTAGTCACAAGCGAGCTAGACGTAGCATTGGATGCTATTGAGCTCTACTCAGATAGCCGAGTGGTACTAGGATACATAAGCAATCAGACAAGAAGGTTCTATGTATATGTGAGCAACAGAGTACAACGGATACGGAGGTCTTCCAATCCAAATCAGTGGCACTACCAGCAGACCTTAGCACACGGTCTGTTCCAGCAGCCTGTTTGAATGAGTCAGTCTGGCTTAAAGGCCCAGTGTTTCTGGTTCAAGCAGAGGAACCACGTGCATCTGAAGCCTTCGACCTCATCAAATCTGACTCGGACAAAGAAGTACGGACACACATCACCAACCTGTCCAGCGATGGAACCCAGCTTGGATCTCACAGATTCGAGCGCTTCTCCTCATGGAAGAGACTATTGAGTGCCACAAGCTCACTCATTCACGTCGTTGAATCTTGTAAGACTACAAGCAAGCACCAGGATCAAACTTGCAGTTCATGGCACCACTGCAAGCAGCCTTGCACAGCTGAAGAGTTGTCAAAAGCTGAACTTGTCATCATCAAATGTGTGTAAGGAGAGGTTTACAAGGATGAACTTGTTTGTATAAAAAGTGGAAGGGACATTCCAAGGAGTAGTCCTCTGAACAAACTCAATCCCTACTGTGACGACGGAGGTCTCTTGAGAATAGGAGGACGGCTCAGGCAGTCACATCTCCCGTACAATGAAAAACACCCTCTTGTCATACCAGGACGGAGCCACATTGCAAGGCTGCTTGTGGAACACCATCACCAGTGGGTGATGCATCAAGGCCGGATCTTTACCGAAGGCGCTGTCCGCACAGCGGGGTCTTGGATCACAGGAGCAAGACGACTCATCAAAGGCATTCTTCACAGCTGCGTCACATGCAACAAGCTCAGAGGCAGAGTGACTGAACAGAGAATGGCCGACCTGCCCCTTGATCGACTGAGTGCTGAGCCCCCATTCACTTATGTGGGCCTAGATGTCTTCGGCCCCTGGAAAGTGGTCGCAAGACGCACAAGAGGAGGACAGGCAAACAGCAAAAGATGGGCTGTTCTCTTCACGTGCTTAAGCACACGAGCTGTCCATATTGAATTGGTTGAGTCAATGGACACATCAAGCTTTATTAATATACTCCGCAGGTTCTTTAGTCTGCGAGGACCTGCAAAGCAGATTCGATCGGATTGTGGCACAAACTTCGTGGGTACATGCGGAGAGCTGGGCATACTGCAGACTGACTCGAACATGCCGAGCATCAGGAAATACCTCGGAGAAGAAGGCTGCACATGGGTCTTCAACGCGCCTCATTCATCCCACATGGGAGGTTCCTGGGAAAGAATGATAGGGATATCAAGACGCATACTCGACATACTCATATGCTGCTCCAGAACTGCCCTTCTCGCCTGACTCACGAAGTGCTGTCAACCCTTATGGCAGAAGTCACAGCCATAATCAATGCAAGACCTCTCACCTCTATCTCTATGGATCCAAATGCTCCTTTTCTTCTGACACCTGCTGCACTTCTTACTCAGGATGTGTGCACTCCATTTCCTTCTCCAGGGAATTTCAGTGATGCGGACCTTCACAGACAGCAGTGGAAGCAGGTCCAGCACCTTGCCAATACCTTTTGGTGTCGATGGAGATGGGAATATCTCGCAACACTATAGAGTCGTAGCAAATGGCAAAAGGAACGTCCAAACCTCAAAGTAGGGGACTTGGTCCTACTCAAGGATGCTTGAGTGTAATTGTGTAAAAGTGTAAAAGTGTAATGACTGGCCCATGGGACTCATCAGCAAGACATTCCCGGATATGGATGGGAAGGTCAGAAGAGTCAAAGTTAAAGTTACCAGACATGGGAAAAACCCTAACCCTATGCCAAAACCTTCTTGAGACCAATATCTGAGACAGTGCTTGTCTCCAAGGGACTGATTATTCTTAGTTTATTAGCATAGTCATAGTGGCATGTTCCCACATACCAGACGGGAAATGTCATGGCATATTTTTTAGTTGTATAGTATTCCTGTGTTTTATATATAAATAAATATATAGAATCCCTGTATTTATTTGCTGTTAATTTTCCTATTGGTGGAGCTTGGTCACATGACACCTGTAACTAAGGAAGTGTTAGGCAGAAGGCACTAGCAACATGTGCCAGCAGCAGCTTTTCTCACACTGAAAATATTATTTCCTGTTCTAGCCCTGGAAAAGGCTTTGGTTGTAAGTTTACATTTCTTTCTTTCATAACAGAAGTGTATAAAGCTATTTTGACATGCTTAGTTTGAATTTAACTTCATAAATATTTCGAACTTGTATCTAGTTATTTCTCTGTCAGGCTAGCAAATAAGCTGTTAGCTATATATGCCGATGTAAACAGCTGATTGTACACACATTACACGTTGTAATTGTGTCTATTTCAGGCAGACTCGTTGCCCTTGGAGATTAATCTGATGAGGGTGGTGTCGTCCGCAAACTTCAGCGGAGCTTGACAGACTGGTGGCTGGAGGTGTAGCTGTTTGTGTACAGGGAGAAGAGTAGAGGGGAAAGAACACAGCCTTGGAGGGAGCCTGTGCTGATGGTCCTGGAGTCAGAGACATGCTTGCCCAGTTTCACAGCTGCTTCCTGTCAGACAGGAGATACGTGTTCCACCTGCAGATGGGGTTGGGCACGCGCAGTTGGGAGAGCAAGCCCTCCTGAGTGAGTGGGATGATGGTGTTGAAATCCTGATGTAGGTGCCTGTGGACTCCAGGTGCTGGAGAATGAAGTGGAGGACCATGTTAACTGCGTCGTCCACTGACCTGCTGGCTCTGTAGGCAAACTGCAGGAGGTCCAGGAGAGGGTCTGTGATGGATTTGAGATACCGCACAAAAAGGCGTTTAAAACCTTTACCTTTGCCGTTGCTACAGGGTCTGTAGTCGTTGAGGCCAGTGGTCCTTGCTTTCTTGGGGACGGGGATGATGGTGGAGGTCTTGAAGCAGGCTGGAACAGGGCACTAGTGAGGTGTTGAAGATGTCAGTGAACACCAGGGACAGCTGATCAGCACAGTACTTCAGCATGGAGGGGGAGACAGAGTCTGGTCTGGACGCTTTCCGGGTGTTCTGTCTCCTGAACAGGTGGTTCATATCCTTCTCTAGAATGGTGAGAGGCTGTGTTAGAGGCAGTGGGGGGAGGGGGGTGGGGGTAGGGGCAGCTGTGGGGAGGTCCGGACCCCTGCTGGGGGAGGGGCTGAGTTGTTGCAGCTGTTGGGGTTGGAGGTGGTTGGGACCCATTGTTTTTTCAAACCTGCAGTCACACTCGTCCAGGTCATTGGCTAGGCATGAGTCGTCAGTGGCTTGGGGGGATCTCAGTTTGTAGTTTGTAATCTGTCTGAGGCCTTTCCAGACAGAGGATGCATTTCCATCTGAGAATTGGTACAGTACAGTATAGTACAGTTGGTACAGCAGTGTGCTGCAGTGATTGTGTGCTTTGTAGGTGAATCTTCCCCCGGGGTTTTTAATGCACTCTCCATGACGACCCTGACCCCGGACTTTATGAGGCTTGCTACTCGCGTCAATCAATCAGTCAATCAAAGCTTTATTTGTATAGCGCATTTCATACCCAGAGGCAACACAATGCGCTTTACAGAGAACAAGGGAGGTGGGCATACGACCCACCTCTACATATTCCAGAGGGAAGCAAAAAAACAGTAATCACTCGGGGGCCAGATAAGTGAGCTGTAAAAATTCTTCCCTGACCCCTCTCAACAAGGCGATCGAGCAAGCTCCAGGAGTATGTTTGTCTACCGGCAGCGTCCTCTGCTGCTAACGGTAGCTGCACTGCTAATGGTAGCTGAACTGCTAACAGTAGCTGAACTGCTAACGGTAGCTGCACTGCTAATGGTAGCTGCACTGCTAATGGTAGCTGAACTGCTAACAGTAGCTGAACTGCTAACAGTAGCTGAACTGCTAACGGTAGCTGCACTTACAAGCTGGATGTGAACTCCGTCAGCACTTGATATTTTGTCAGACGAGGTGCAGGTTCATGCTGTCACCATTTTTGTCTCAGTAAGTGTTCTGGTATTCATGACAAACGATGCCTTCATAATAACTAAGTCTTACTAAATTACTAAGCCTTAGTTATACAATAGCATCCTTCCCATGAGCACAGACAACTGCTTCTGCTGCGTAAGACACTACAGTCTGACTGTGCAACATATACTGCTAGAAGGACAGCAGAGTCTCTACCATGTGATTCAGGAGACTCTACTAGGACAGCAGCGTCTCTACCATGTGATTCAGGAGACTCTCTACTAGGACAGAGTCTCTACCATGTGATTCAGGAGACTCTACTAGGACAGCAGCGTCTCTACCATGTGATTCAGGAGACTCTACTAGGACAGAGTCTCTACCATGTGATTCAGGAGACTCTCTACTAGGACAGCAGCGTCTCTACCATGTGATTCAGGAGACTCTACTAGGACAGCAGCGTCTCTACCATGTGATTAAGGAGACTCTCTACTAGGACAGAGTCTCTACCATGTGATTCAGGAGACTCTACTAGGACAGAGTCTCTACCATGTGATTCAGGAGACTCTCTACTAGGACAGCAGCGTCTCTACCATGTGATTCAGGAGACTCTCTACTAGGACAGCAGCGTCTCTACCATGTGATTCAGGAGACTCTCTACTAGGACAGAGTCTCTACCATGTGATTCAGGAGACTCTACTAGGACAGAGTCTCTACCATGTGATTCAGGAGACTCTCTACTAGGACAGAGTCTCTACCATGTGATTCAGGAGACTCTACTAGGACAGAGTCTCTACCATGTGATTCAGGAGACTCTCTACTAGGACAGCAGAGTCTCTACCATGTGATTCAGGAGACTCTCTACTAGGACAGAGTCTCTACCATGTGATTCAGGAGACTCTCTACTAGGACAGAGTCTCTACCATGTGATTCAGGAGACTCTACTAGGACAGAGTCTCTACCATGTGATTCAGGAGACTCTACTAGGACAGAGTCTCTACCATGTGATTCAGGAGACTCTCTACTAGGACAGCAGAGTCTCTACCATGTGATTCAGGAGACTCTCTACTAGGACAGCAGAGTCTCTACCATGTGATTCAGGAGACTCTCTACTAGGACAGAGTCTCTACCATGTGATTCAGGAGACTCTACTAGGACAGCAGAGTCTCTACCATGTGATTCAGGAGACTCCTCCACTGACCTCGCCACTGGAACTCCTCAGTGGTTTCTTACTATTAACCCAGTCGTACTTCAACATTTGGCACGTGTCTGAGAAAAAATTACATAAAAAGCCCAGTCTAACCCGGGTTTGTATCCATGACCCCCCAGATCCCTTATATTACCCTCACATCTCGTGTGTGTGATCGAGCCCTGTGACTGAATGATGACACTTGTTATAGACAGCTTTACTGACGATCACTGGGATGAACACAGCTGGTTCATGTAGTCAAATGCAGTAATTGTAAGTCGATTTGGATAAGCGTGTCTGCTAAATGACTAAAACGTAGTGTACATGAATAGAACAATGCCATCGTCTGTTGATTCCAATATGAAATATTTAGATTTGAAATAGTGAACTTAAAAAAAAAAAAAAAAATAGAGATGTGTGGTATAGTAGACCTAGCCTATATCTGACGAGCACAGTCCGAGATTGTTCTGAGGTGAAACCTCCAGCTCCCCATGATGGCAGCAGACTGAAGCTCCCGTCAGAGCAGCAGGCACAGCTCCAGGGCAGGAAGGGAGGCACCTGTAAAATGAACCCTAATGATGATTGGCTGATTCTAGGACAAACGCTGATGACAAGTCAGAGGGTGTTGACCCTAGATTGAATCGTCCGCATGACGTCCTGTTCATCTATGCGCTCGGACCCGCAGACCAAACAGGCTCAACCCGCCTCTCTCTCTCTCAGGGACTTCCTCCGAGCTCAATGAGTCTTTAATGCACATGTGGGAGTTTTTATAATGAGGAAAGGCATGGTGATTTTATACAGTATTATAAGTCAGTGGCTTTCTAGTAGGAGGGGTGGAAGTAACAAAAATGTATAATTAAATATGTTGTCGATTAAAATGCAATTGAATTAAATGTGTGATCGATTAAAATGCGATTAATCAAATTAATTAACGATTAATTTAATGAATAATTTAATTATTAATTTAATTAATAATTTAATTTGATTGCATTTTAATCATTCACACATTTAATTCGATTGCATTTTAATCGACCACATATTTATTTTTAATTTTTTGTTACTTCCACCCCTCATATTTCTAGGAGATGGCCACGTCTTTATATGTATCCACGGGCTATGTACTGTGAAAATGAAGGCAGGTAGGCCTACAGTATTGTTCCTGGCTTGGCGGGGAACACCCATAGGTGTTCTGAAAAGTAGGCACTCACCTCAAACACACCCAAAAGTTATTTTGAAAGGACGGTAGGCTATTGGTGCGATGATGCCTGCTGAAACAGAATAGCTATTTCAAATAAGACATTAAATAATTAATATCCCGTATACTCCTATAGACCTACGTCTGCGTACCAGGACCGGAAGCGAGATTACTTTTCGCAACCCAGTTTAGCAAGAACACCATAGAGTTTAGGGTTAAGGTTGGGGTGAGGGTCAGGAGTAGGGTTAGGGTTAAGGTTAAGGTTAGGTTTAGGGTTAAGGTTAAGGTTAGGGTTAAGGTTAGGGGTTAGGGGTTAGGGTCTTCTTTAACCATAAACTCAATGGTGTTATCGCTAAAGTTGCGAAATGCGTAGACGCGGACCTGAATTGAGGAACTGATTAGTGCTGATAAGATATTGTAAGAACAAGCGATTACAAGAATTCTAATGTAGACCTGTTCTGATAGCGAGATCACGTTCTGTTCTATTCTATTGTACACCAGGAAAAGCAGAAGCCTAACCTGTGCTTAACGAACGTGGCACACAAGTGCAGTGATTAAACAAATACTATAAAGGTGCAACAACCCCCTTAAACTATGTCCTTCATGACGCTTGAGTAGTTTTTCTCGGGCATGTTCTCCAGCAGACGGGACCTCTGTTCCTCAGAGCTGACTGAGGGCTGGTATTCACGGACACGTCACGGATCCTCATTACTATTAAATGAGAGGCAGGCGACGGCAGAACTGGCTGCTTCTGGTTTCAAGGCACACAAATACAAAGCGAAGCCGGGTAGAGGGAAAGGCAAGAAAAAAGGATCCTTCTCACGTTCAAAACTGAAGACTAACGGAGTCAGGTAACGATCGCCTGGAATAAAGCTCGATTCGTGTGTTAGGCTATAAAGAAGAGACGTTTGTAATGTAGGCTATCTATTTTATGGGATTCTTTGTATCAACAATGTAAATAAGTGAACAGCTGACTTACAGCTGTCAGCACTGTGGATGTAGGCTAGAACATGTGAGCAGGCTAGAAAACAGTACACAAAAGCCAGGAATAATACAGTGGACGGGTGATATCTAAATAAACAAAGTATTCCATCGCTCTGTGATAATAATTCTCCGGTAACTTGATTTCACATACATTTCAACAAAATCGGTGTGTTATAAATCACTCTCGGTTTTAATTAGATGTTTTCTCTGTAGCGAGACCGTGAATGAGTGTAGACCCACAGTGTCTCTTTGTTTGAAAGTGTTACCACTTTGGCAGTAGGTCTCTATTACGTGGCAGATATCAGCTCGTGCCTGTCTTCTGCGACGCACCATCAACAGATTAACTTGAGTCAGCAATCATTTCCGCGCCATATATCATCTAATATCTTGTGTTTTTAGTGAAGTTTACATGAACATTCTAAAGATGTTAGCCAGATATTTTACTTCTGTGTTTTTCTGCATTCATTTGATCCTGTTTTATTGCTGAGGCAGAATAAAGCTTTGAAAAAAGGAACAGTTTAAACAAAGCTATAGTGTGGACAATATGTGGCATGTGTACAGTGCCCCAAGGGCCATCTTCTGATAATGGAAAGTTCTGCCACATCATCGCCTAAAGTGTATGAAATTGCATCTATCTGTCCTAAATCTGTGTGGGAGATATCCACACACCGCACCATTCATGTTGATTGTCCATTGTTCAAATCTATTCAAGAGGCTCTTGACTGTGATAATATGTCCTTCCTGTCATTTCTCCTGGGAGCCTGTTCTCCTTAAACTGTTGTTTATCTTTGGCATTACCTCTGCACTCTGGGGCCCCACGCTCCTGAAATATGGCCCCAGAGCCTAGGAGAAAGGGGGGGGGCCCCAGAGCTGGGGCTATAGTGTGGACTGTGTGGTGCTTGGCTCAACGCCACACCTCTACAGCTGGGAAGCCTTTTTGATGTCTCAGCAAGTGTTGAGGAGGAGTCTGGGGACCCATCATGGTGGTTTTGAAAGCAGCAGGGAGTGTGGACAGCGTACCAGACGAGGGAGAGAGGGAGGCGGTACAGGGATGAGGGGGCAGAACGGACAGAGGGAGAGAGGGAGGCGGTACAGGGATGAGGGGGCAGAACGGACAGAGGGAGAGAGGGAGGCGGTACAGGGATGAGGGGTACAGGGATGAGGGGCTCTTAGAAGGGAGAGAGGGAGGCGGTACAGGGATGAGGGGCTGCTTAGAACGGACAGAGGGAGAGAGGGAGGCGGTACAGGGATGAGGGGCTCTTAGAACGGACAGAGGGAGAGAGAGGCGGTACAGGGATGAGGGGCTCTTAGAACGGACAGAGGGAGAGAGAGAGGCGGTACAGGGATGAGGGGCTGCTTAGAACGGACAGAGGGAGAGAGGGAGGCGGTACAGGGATGAGGGGTACAGGGATGAGGGGCTCTTTGAACGGACAGAGGCTCTTCAAGTCCCCCCATTGGTCAGACTCACAACGTGAACTAGCACTCGTCTATTTACTCAAATATTACTAAAGTCGCAAAGGGAAACAGTCAATTATTTTCACAGTGTTGTAGCCAAGACCCTTGTGAAGATCTGGATATAACGTTTACGCTGTGGTAGTTTAGTTTTGGTTAGGGGCAAATGGCATGAAGGAAACTCAGCCACTTGACATGGGAACTCAAAATTCCACATACGGAATTAAATTCACATGGGGGTTAGGGCTGAATGCCTGCAAGGATGGGAAGGTTGTCCACAGGAGTGGGACGCAGGCATCCCGTCACGATGCGCAAGGCTTTGTTGATAGGCGGGTGGATGAGGCGGGTGTGAGCGCTGCGACACCAGACCGGTTCACTGGTCGAGTGCTGTGCTGGGTGTCTCAGTAAAAGTCTAGTCTGTTCTACTCAGGATCCTGTCTCCTTTCTAAACCCACAGAGTTCAGAGCCTGAGGTATCTAGTAGGTCTTCTGGTGCTTGTTTTTACAACCTGTAGTACGGTGGCCGACGCGTGCAAATCACAACGGCAAATCCGCACAACGTCAAGTTCAAAAAACACAACCGCAAAGTCAAACACAACAGCAAAGTTAAAAAACACAACAGCAAGTCAGAAAACACAACTGCAAGTTGGAAACACAAATGCAAGACAGAATACACAACAGCAAGAGAGAAAACTTTAACGTTAACAGCCAAGCCACGGGTCGAGTGCGCACGCAGGTTCAGGGCCCAGGATGCAGCCAAGCCACGGGTCGAGTGCGCACGCAGGTTCAGGGCCCAGGATGCAGCCAAGCCACGGGTCGAGTGCGCACGCAGGTTCAGGGCCCAGGATGCAGCCAAGCCACGGGTCGAGTGCGCACGCAGGCCCGAAGGCGGCAGCAGACCTTGGCCCAGTCCCAATGTCCCCCCTAAACCCTCAAGCCCTGAGCCCTCACAGACTTATTGACGTCACCTGGTAAAGTGGTTGAGTGCGAGAGGCTGCAAGGGCTCGAATTGGTATAAAAAGGAATGGGACAGCACTTGCGACATCACATTACGTTGACGTGAAAACATATTTCTTACTATTTTGGGTGTGGGGCTTTTTATCAAATTTTCAATTTTACATGTTTTTCTTGTAGGCCTTCATGTAAATTAATTTTGGGCTGAGTCAAATCCCCTTTACATTATCCGAACTCTGTGTTACCCTCAAAACATGTCTGTTCAACTTGTTGAAATCATTTCATTTTGTGGTGATATGCGAACTACATTACTGCCTGTGATTCTTGTTTGTGATGAATCCAAAAGTATTCATTCTGTTGTCCTAGTGATTTTGACGCTAGCTGGCTGGCTGGAGTAAGATAGCTACGTTAGCTAGCATACTTTATAACCGATCATCACCCACTAAACCAATTATACAATATACAGCAAAACAACTACTCGTCCTCTCTCTGTATATGAATGTTATCCTATCACCACCACAGATATACTCAAAACATATCTTCATTATTTTCGCTATTATTGCCATCTAGGTGTCACAGACTAGCCAAGAGCCTGGCTATGCATCGTACCGTCTGATCAGCTGTTTTGTGCAAACTACTTAGTGGCCACTAGCCTACTAAAGTAGGTCACTAGCTATAGATAAAAATGTCCAATGTTTGATATGACATCAATGACAATTGGCTAGCTAGCTAGCTCATCAGCAATCAATCAACCTTTATTTATCCAGGCAAGTAGTTAAGAAGAACTTCTTATTTATAACAACAGCCTGGCAGGAGGCAAGATAACAGACTGGCAGGAGGCAAGATAGGATCCTGCATGTGGGAGAAAAATAGTTCCATTCTTAAACCCAGTCATAAACGTATCATTTCAAATTAATTTGAGTATTCGCTTCCCGCACGTCCCACTGTTATTGACACTATAGCTGCCCAATCAGATTCAACAAGTAGTAAATCCCTTTCCGGTTGACACATTTCTAATGTGATTTCTGGTTATTGTCGTTGTGTTTTCGGGAGTTGCAATCGTGGTTTCTTATTTGCGATTGTGTTTTCTCTCTTGCTGTTGTGTATTCTGTATTGCATTTGTGTTTCCGACTTGCAGTTGTGTTTTCTAACTTGCTGTTGTGTTTTTTAACATTGTTGTTGTGTTTGAACTTTGCGGTTGTGTTTTTGGAACTTGACGTTGTGCTCCGGATTTGCCGTTGTGATTTGCACGCGTCGGCCACCATACTGTAGAATGCAGAACCAAGCTGCATGCGTATCACTATGGCAGCAGTAGGCTAACACTATGCAGACAGCAGAGGGGGGCAGAGACCAGCTCAAACTAACTGTGTTGTGGACACATTTGAAATGACCAGTGGATTATCATGCCATCTTATTGCGTAGACTTTTTTTTCACATTTTCTTTAACTGCTGTTTTCATTACGTATTTTTTGTCCTACAGAAAGTTAATATTGCTTGAGCTTCTTTTTACATTAAGGACAATGCTCGTTTTTGACAACTTATTTACGACATATTATAAGACGTTTGACTCACCGAGATCACTTTGGTGTAGTTCGGAGGCCTGTAGAAGAAATTTAAAATCCAGCGCAAGCCAGTATATCCATGTAATGGCGGTGGTCGGGGCGCTTAGAATGCAGTTTCTAAAAATCTATTTTCTGCCGCGAAACGGTTGTTTTCATCAATCTGTCTTGATGAATCGCTAGTTGTGCTTACATAGAGAGCATAGACCTGCTCCTCTCCCCTGCTGGCCTGGAGAGACTGGTCTGGTGTAGGCTGGTCTCTAGAGAGACTGGTCTGGTGTAGGCTGGTCTCTAGAGAGACTGGTGGATGTAGGCTGGTCTCTAGAGCGACTGGTCTGATGCAGGCTGGTCTCTAGAGAGACTGGTGGATGTAGGCTGGTCTCTAGAGAGACTGGTGGATGTAGGCTGGTCTCTAGAGAGACTGGTGGATGTAGGCTGGTCTCTAGAGAGACTGGTCTGGTGTAGGCTGGTCTCTAGAGAGACTGGTCTGGTGTAGGCTGGTCTCTAGAGAGACTGGTGGATGTAGGCTGGTCTGTAGAGAGACTGGTGGATGCAGGCTGGTCTCTAGAGAGACTGGTGGATGTAGGCTGGTCTCTAGAGAGACTGGTGGATGTAGGCTGGTCTCTAGAGAGACTGGTCTGGTGAAGGCTGGTCTCTAGAGAGACTGGTGGATGTAGGCTGGTCTCTAGAGAGACTGGTGGATGTAGGCTGGTCTCTAGAGAGACTGGTGGATGTAGGCTGGTCTCTAGAGAGACTGGTGGATGTAGGCTGGTCTCTAGAGAGACCGGTGGATGTAGGCTGGTCTCTAGAGAGACTGGTCTGGTGTAGGCTGGTCTCTAGAGAGACTGGTGGATGTAGGCTGGTCTGTAGAGAGACTGGTGGATGTAGGCTGGTCTCTAGAGAGACTGGTGGATGTAGGCTGGTCTCTAGAGAGACTGGTGGATGTAGGCTGGTCTCTAGAGAGACTGGTGTGGTGTAGGCTGGTCTCTAGAGAGACTGGTGGATGCAGGCTGGTCTCTAGAGAGACTGGTGGATGTAGGCTGGTCTCTAGAGAGACTGGTGGATGTAGGCTGGTCTCTAGAGAGACTGGTGGATGTAGGCTGGTCTCTAGAGAGACCGGTGGATGCAGGCTGGTCTCTAGAGAGACCGGTGGATGTAGGCTGGTCTCTAGAGAGACTGGTCTGGTGTAGGCTGGTCTCTAGAGAGACTGGTGGATGTAGGCTGGTCTCTAGAGAGACTGGTGGATGCAGGCTGGTCTCTAGAGAGACTGGTGGATGTAGGCTGGTCTCTAGAGAGACTGGTGGATGTAGGCTGGTCTCTAGAGAGACTGGTCTGGTGTAGGCTGGTCTCTAGAGAGACTGGTGGATGTAGGCTGGTCTCTAGAGAGACTGGTGGATGTAGGCTGGTCTCTAGGGAGACTGGTGGATGTAGGCTGGTCTCTAGAGAGACTGGTGGATGTAGGCTGGTCTCTAGAGAGACTGGTGGATGTAGGCTGGTCTCTAGAGAGACTGGTGGATGTAGGCTGGTCTCTAGAGAGACTGGTCTGGTGTAGGCTGGTCTCTAGAGAGACTGGTGGATGTAGGCTGGTCTGTAGAGAGACTGGTGGATGTAGGCTGGTCTCTAGAGAGACTGGTGGATGTAGGCTGGTCTCTAGAGAGACTGGTGGATGTAGGCTGGTCTCTAGAGAGACTGGTGTGGTGTAGGCTGGTCTCTAGAGAGACTGGTGGATGCAGGCTGGTCTCTAGAGAGACTGGTGGATGTAGGCTGGTCTCTAGAGAGACCGGTGGACGTAGGCTGGTCTCTAGAGAGACCGGTGGACGTAGGCTGGTCTCTAGAGAGACTGGTGGATGTAGGCTGGTCTCTAGAGAGACTGGTGGATGTAGGCTGGTCTCTAGAGAGACTGGTGGATGTAGGCTGGTCTCTAGAGAGACTGGTGTGGTGTAGGCTGGTCTCTAGAGAGACTGGTGGATGCAGGCTGGTCTCTAGAGAGACTGGTGGATGTAGGCTGGTCTCTAGAGAGACCGGTGGACGTAGGCTGGTCTCTAGAGAGACCGGTGGACGTAGGCTGGTCTCTAGAGAGACTGGTGGATGTAGGCTGGTCTCTAGAGAGACTGGTGGATGTAGGCTGGTCTCTAGAGAGACCGGTGGATGCAGGCTGGTCTCTAGAGAGACTGGTGGATGTAGGCTGGTCTCTAGAGAGACTGGTCTGGTGTAGGCTGGTCTCTAGAGAGACTGGTGGATGTAGACTGGTCTCTAGAGAGACTGGTGGATGTAGGCTGGTCTCTAGAGAGACTGGTGGATGTAGGCTGGTCTCTAGAGAGACTGGTGGATGTAGGCTGGTCTCTAGAGAGACTGGTGGATGTAGGCTGGTCTCTAGAGAGACTGGTCTGGTGTAGGCTGGTCTCTAGAGAGACTGGTGGATGTAGGCTGGTCTCTAGGGAGACTGGTGGATGTAGGCTGGTCTCTAGAGAGACTGGTGGATGTAGGCTGGTCTCTAGAGAGACTGGTGGATGCAGGCTGGTCTCTAGAGAGACTGGTGGATGTAGGCTGGTCTCTAGAGAGACTGGTGGATGTAGGCTGGTCTCTAGAGAGACTGGTCTGGTGTAGGCTGGTCTCTAGAGAGACTGGTGGATGTAGGCTGGTCTCTAGAGAGACTGGTGGATGTAGGCTGGTCTCTAGAGAGACTGGTGGATGTAGGCTGGTCTCTAGAGAGACTGGTGGATGTAGGCAGGCTGTAATCCAGTCGGGTGAGTGAGGAGAGGGGACATGTGGCGGGTGCATTAACCAGGCACGAATAATAGAACCACCCAGAGAGGGACCCACGGGGGTGTGTGTGTGTGTGTGTGTGTGTGTGTGTGTGTGTGTGTGTGTGTGTGTGTGTGTGTGTGTGTGTGTGTGTGTGTGTGAGGGAGAGAAAGAGTACACACTTGCAAGTCAGCTGCTCTTCTTCAATCTTTATACTGTAGTAATACTATAGTATTATCATTCAATTATTCTACTGTAGTAATAATGTAGTATTAACACAATCCTTCTACTGTAGTAATGCTTGAGTAGTATCATTCCATCCTTCTACTGTAGTAATTATAGTATCATGCCATCCTTCTACTGTAGTAATACTATAGTATTATCATCCAATCCTACTGTAGTAATACTATAGTGTTATCACTATAGTGATACAGGGGCGGCTGTAGCTCAGTTGGTAGAGCGGGTCGTTCAATGATCAAAGGGTCAGTGGTTCGAATCCCAGCTCCGACTGTCCACATGTAGAAGTGTCCTTGAGCAAGACACCTAACCCCAAATTGCTCCCAATGAGCAGGTTAGCACCTTGCATGCCAGCTACCGCCATTGGTGTTTGAATGTGTGTGTGAATGGGTGAATGAGAGGCCATTGTAAAGCGCTTTGAGTGCCGCTAAGGTGGAAAAGCGCTATATAAGTGCAGTCCATTTACCATTTATCATTAAGCCCTTCTTCTGTAGTAATACTATAGTATTATCATTCATACTGTAGTAATACTATAGTATTAACATTCATACTGTAGTAATACTATAGTGTTATTGCAGTTGAGTTGTAATGATTGTGGCGGGCCGTGATGTGATTGACAGAGGAAGGTTAGGGGTGAATGGGGAGGGTCTTTGTCGGCTTAGACTATTTTTAGGTGAGTGTCCTTGCCCTGATGAGATGTTGCAGAATGAAGGGAAACGTGTTATTGTGGTTGATATTTCCTCTTCCGTCCTGACAAGGGGCCCAGGGTGGAGCTGCCCACTGGGTGGAGCAGACTGGAATCTCCTTCATGCACCTCAATATGCATGCAAGTGTCTTCCTCCACGTTTCGACTGAGTGAGAGTCTCTGTAGCACAGCTCCACCCTGGGCCCCATCGGCCCTGGCTGCTCCACCCTGGGCCTCATCGGCCCTGGCAGCTCCACCCTGGGCCCCATCGGCCCTGGCAGCTCCACCCTGGGCTCCATCGGCCCTGGCAGCTCCACCCTGGGCCCCATCGGCCCTGGCAGCTCCACCCTGGGCCCCATCGGCCCTGGCAGCTCCACCCTGGGCCCCATCAGCTCCATGCTGGGCCCCATCGGCCCTGGCAGCTCCATGCTGGGCCCCTGGCAGCTCCATGCTCTCCTCCTAGGTCAGCAGTATGTCTCAGTGACCTACCAAAGACACATTGACATCCCCCCCTGCTGCTCCTCTGGAGGGGTCTTCTGTGTGCTCCGTCTGTCACGGGGCTGAACACCTGCACGGCGAGGCCACTCAGCCTTCAGCTCAGCCTCACTAAGACCTTCATATGTGTATATCACTATTCACTAGGATTAAGGTTAAGACAATTCAGCATTTAAATAATTAGTGTTTTCTGAGCCTAACATGCCCAACAAACCAGTCTCCTGTCTGATACACAGGTCTTAGGCAACCCAAGAAAACGATGTTTAAAGGTCTTTATCTGGGCAGCAAATGTTTATTGCACTAGATAACATTAGAGTAAACGCCTAATGAACATGAATACAATAAAAAGTAATTATTTTTTATTTTGTGAGGCATAGACTGAAGCAGTTAGCTTTGGTACACTGCTGCTGTGTGATTTCAGGCAGTCCTCTGGTAAACTCTTCCAAGCTTCCTGCAGGATTTGCTGTAAATCTTCTTTTGACCGGGGCTGCTTCTTGTTCTGTTCCCTGTCCCAGAGATCCCACTCAGGTCGGTAAGTGTTCCATCTACACACTTCCACTCAGAGGGTCGTAACTGTGCTTTCAGGCACTGTGTTTGGGCTAGTTTGCCAATCTGTAGTTTTCCCGAAAGTATAGCTTGATGAATCAAAATATGAAAATACAGCATGATGAATAAAATATGTTTGTATTTCTTAGCATTCATCATTCCTTCGGTCCCAGAGAGAATACCGTTAGGTACTGTTCATCAGATGTATACAGCTTTTTGGGTCTTGCGTTTTTTGTCTTCAACTTGCCCAGTTTCAATAAAATAAAATAAATTCTTGTTACTGTTCGTTTATTTGTATTAAAATGTTGTGTTTGTATGCGCAAATAAACACTTACTGCCCAGATAGATATTCAGTAGTTTGGATTAATATATTTATTTTTTACATTTGACATTTTAGTAATTTAGCATTTAGTGAACCGACTGTAGAGTAATTTGTGGTTGAGCTATTAAGGGCGTTTTCTTGTATCCTCAGGGTTCATTGCTGTATCCTCAGGGTTCATTGCTCTTTCCTCAGGGTTCATTCCTGTACCCTCAGGGTTCATTGCTGTACCTACGGGGTTCATTGCTGTACCCTCGGGGTTCATTCCTGTACCCACGGGGTTCATTGCGGCGAGGTTCTCAGTTCCTCTCAAGCCTCATGTGGCTGTTCTCCTTGTGTTCTCCTTCCCTTTGTCAGGACTAGAAACACTCGGGTTGTTTGAGAATGTGAGTTCAGATCAGAATAGAGCTCCCGACTGGTCTGGGATCCCTTAGACTAGAGAGGCTAGTCTCCAGAGACGGACTGGTCTGGGAACCCTTAGACTAGAGAGGCTAGTCTCCAGAGACGGACTGGTCTGGGATACCTTAGACTAGAGAGGCTAGTCTCCAGAGACGGACTGCTCTGGGAACCCTTAGACTAGAGAGGCTAGTCTCCAGAGACGGACTGGTCTGGGAACCCTTAGACTAGAGAGGCTAGTCTCCAGAGATGGACTGGTCTGGGAACCCTTAGACTAGAGAGGCTAGTCTCCAGAGATGGACTGGTCTGGGAACCCTTAGACTAGAGAGGCTAGTCTCCAGAGACGGACTGGTCTGGGAACCCTTAGACTAGAGAGGCTAGTCTCCAGAGACGGACTGGTCTGGGAACCCTTAGACTAGAGAGGCTAGTCTCCAGAGACGGACTGCTCTGCTGGTCAGATAGAACAGGGGGTCTACTGCTCTGCTGGTCAGATAGAACAGGGGGTCTACTGCTCTGCTGGTCAGATAGAACAGGGGGTCTACTGCTCTGCTGGTCAGATAGAACAGGGGGTCTACTGCTCTGCTGGTCAGATAGGACAGGGGGTCTACTGCTCTGCTGGTCAGATAGAACAGGGGGTCTACTGCTCTGCTGGTCAGATAGAACAGGGGGTCTACTGCTCTGCTGGTCAGATAGAACAGGGGGTCTACTGCTCTGCTGGTCAGATAGAACAGGGGGTCTACTGCTCTGCTGGTCAGATAGAACGGGCTCTTCCAGAAAACCATTCCTTACGTCAGCGCACTGAAAAGCAGATGTGAAAGAACAGTGCTTTCTCAGATCTCATGACTTCTGTGCTGGTATGAAACACCACTGCTACAATTGATTTGGATACGAGGAGCTCTTTAAATTTTCAGACGGGTCATATAGAGGAGTAGGTGATCTGGGTTTCTCCAGGCAAGTCAAGACCTGTCCCTTCCCAGGCCCCCTCTCAGCACACTCCAGTCATGGGTTTAACACAGCTGTTTGAGAGCAAGGGGAAGGACAGCTGTTGCTATTGATGCAGCTTGCATAACATTAGAGAAATCTACTCCAGAGAAGCACATACCAAACTTCAGAGGCGAGGATGACAACTATACCGGTTTGACTTGTTAAATACGAATACAGCTCTGCGTGTTCACTCTGCTGGCGTTATCTGGAACAACCGCTCTCATGACCTTTGGAGGCTGAGGCGAGCAGCGCGCAGACACAGCTGTGGGTCAGATGGATAGATGGACGCACTGAAGCGCACCCCCCCATCCCCTCCCGATTGAGAAGAAAACCGCCCTTTCAACATGTTGTAGTTCGCTGCTCAGCACAGCGTCATGTGTGCAGCCATGTGTCCTACATTGTCATGGTAACGAAGTGGGGAGGTGTTGTGTGTGTGCGTGTGTGTGCGTGTGTGTGTGTGTGTGTGTGTGTGCGTGCGTGCGTGCGTGTGTGTGTTTGAGATGGGGGTGGCTGGGAGAAGGTGGGAGCAGTCTCCAGCCTCAGTGGGCTGACCCCGTTTATGGATGGACAGACCAAGAGAACTGCTCTGATTGGCCGGTTTCCTGACCTCTTTCACACTTGCCCTCTATTACTCGCACTTCTCTCACTCTCTCTCTCTCTCTCTCTCTCTCTCTCTCTCACACACACACACCACAGAAACACACAACACTCAATCTGTCCATTTCCATCGTTCTTGTGTGATTTCTCTCTCTAATCCTCCTCTCTCTCTCTCTCTACTCCCCCTTTCCCTCTCTCCCTCTCCTCCTCCTCTCTCTACTCCTCTCTCTCTACTCCCCTCTCTCTCTCTCTCTCTCTCCTCCTCCTCCTCTCTCTCTCTCCTCCTCTCACTCTCTACTCCCCCTCTCTCTACTCCCCCTCTCTCTACTCCCTCTCTCCCTCTACTCCTCCTCTCTCTACTCCTCTCTCTACTCCCCCCCTCTCTCTCTCTCTACTCCCCCTCTCTCTACTCCCCTACTCTCTCTCTCTCTCTCTACTCCCCCTCTCTCTCTACTCCCCCCCTCTCTCTCTCTACTCCCCTACTCTCTCTCTCTCTCCTCCTCTCTCTCTCTACTCCCCCCCTCTCTCTACTCCCCCTCTCTCTCTCTCTCTGATCTTCCTCTCTCTCCTCCTCCTCTCTCTCTACTCCTCCTCTCTCTCTCTCTCTCTACTCCCCCCCTCTCTCTACTCCCCCCCTCTCTCTCTCCTCCTCCTCTCTCTCTACTCTTCCTCTCTCTCTACTCTTCCTCTCTCTCTGCTCTTCCTCTCTCTCCTCCTCCTCTCTCTCTCTGCTCTTCCTCTCTCTCTCTCCTCCTCCTCTCTCTCTCTGCCCCGCCCCTCTCCCTGTATGTCCTCTCTGTGTTCTATCAGACCGTTGGCTCTCCTCCACTTCATCTTTCTCATCCACTAGAGATGAGTGTGACAGCAAGCCTCTGAGCCCGACCTTTCATTTCACCATGCCTCCATGTGTCAGAGTCCCCCAGGAGGCCGTGTCAGAGTCCCCCAGGGTGTGTGTGAGTCCCCCAGGGTGTGTGTGAGGCCCCCAGGGTGTGTGTGAGTCCCCCAGGGTGTGTGTGAGTCCCCCAGGGTGTGTGTGAGGCCCCCAGGGTGTGTGTGTGAGCCCCCCAGGGTGTGTGTGTGAGCCCCCCAGGGTGTGTGTGTGTGAGGCCCCCAGGGTGTGTGTGTGTGAGACCCCCAGGGTGTGTGTGTGTGAGACCCCCAGGGTGTGTGTGTGTGTGAGGCCCCCAGGGTGCGTGTGAGTCCCCCAGGGTGCGTGTGAGTCCCCCAGGGTGCGTGTGAGTCCCCCAGGGTGCGTGTGAGTCCCCCAGGGTGTGTGTGTGAGGCCCCCAGGGTGTGTGTGAGTCCCCCAGGGTGTGTGTGAGGCCCCCAGGGTGTGTGTGAGGCCCCCAGGGTGTGTGTGTGAGACCTCCAGTGTGTGTGAGGCCCCCAGGGTGTGTGTGGGTTCCCCAGGGTGTGTGAGAGGCCCCCAGGGTGTGTGTGGGTTCCCCAGGGTGTGTGTGAGGCCCCCAGGGTGTGTGTGGGTTCCCCAGGGTGTGTGTGAGGCCCCCAGGGTGTGTGTGAGACCCCATGGCCGAGTGTGAGACCCTCAGGCTGAGTGCGGAGTGGACTGAAGAGCCTCTAGAATAGTGTATAAGGGGATGTGTGTGAAGTGGAGTGGACTGGAGGCCCCCCCCCCGACGGCCTTTCTCTCGGACAGCTGTCTGCATTACCCTATTAAGCCCCCGTCAGGCTAAAGTAGCAGCCTAGAAGCTCTAGTGGTGCTCCCAGTGGTGCTCCCAGTGGTGCTCCCAGGGCCACATCCTGGGTGAAAATGCAGTGTGAGAATGTCCTTGTGAGATGACAACATGCTTTGAATTATGTGCTATAAGTGGCAGGTTTCTAGAATTGGGCATATATGCGCATGAAGTATACACATGAAATAAAATTCCACCATATTTGCTGTTTACACGCGAGTCCCAGGTTTACCACACTAAGTGCAGAACTACTAGAAATGCACAGCAGTGGGTTTGCCTTGTATGCACCCCTGTGCTGCCTTATATGTATAAAGACCTACATGATTGATGTATCGTATCATTTCTAGTTTGGGTGTCTATGAAATATTGTTTTCAGAATGGACTGATGTCATAGAGCGTGATGAAGGGTTTTTGTGTTGCGTTGTGGCTGAGAACTGACCTCGCACTGAAATCATTTTGAGTTAATCAAATCCAATCAAACTTTATTTGTATAGCGCATTTCATACACAGAGGCAACACAATGCGCTTTACAGAGAGCAATGGGAGGGTGGGCATAGGTCCCACCCCTACATATTCCAGAGGGAAGCAAAAGCCCAGTTTAACCCGGGGGTTATTTACTCTACTGACGTCGTGTCTTCTGTGAAAACCGTTTCCTGCTGGCCTGCAGAATCCTTCTGTATCAACTATCAGCTCTCTCCTCTCGCTCTCTCCTCTCTCCTCTCCTCTCTCATCTCCTCTCTCTCTCTCCTCTCCCTCTCTCCAGACCCCCTAGGAGAGGAGTTTGGACGGCATGCAAAGTTGTGAAGTTTCGTCAGAGAGCACTGATGATCCTCTTAGTAGCGGCCTCCACACCCATCGGCAGCCTCGAATAGTGGTGATCGGTGCGGGCTTGTCCGGGCTCGCCGCCACCAAGATCCTCCTGGAGCACGGCTTCACTGATGTCACAGTCCTAGAGGCGTCGGAGCGCATCGGGGGGAGAGTGCAAAGCGTTCAGCACGGTGAGGGGATTTACCCAACCTGCTCTCAGACTTAACACACAGTGAGGACAGGCAGTACCATGCGGAGGGGTACGCTCAAACCAAATGACTGATACCCCCAGGAGACTCACACACACACACACACACACACACACACACACACACACACACACAGCGGAGTGTTGGGGGAGCCTAGTCCGGCCCCCCAGATACTCCCCCTCTAGGAGCATGGGGGCCCGTACGGTCAGACTCCCCCTCTAGGGCCCCGTATGGTCAGACTCCCCCTCTAGGGCCCCGTATGGTCAGACTCCCCCTCTAGGGCCCCGTATGGTCAGACTCCCCCTCTAGGAGCATGGGGGCCCTTATGGTCAGACTCCCCCTCTAGGGCCCCGTATGGTCAGACTCCCCCTCTAGGGCCCCGTATGGTCAGACTCCCCCTCTAGGGCCCCGTACGGTCAGACTCCCCCTCTAGGAGCATGGGGGCCCTTATGGTCAGACTCCCCCTCTAGGAGCATGGGGGCCCTTATGGTCAGACTCCCCCTCTAGGGCCCCGTATGGTCAGACTCCCCCTCTAGGGCCCCGTACGGCCAGACTCCCCCTTTAGGAGCATGGGGGGCCACAGTCAGGCTGCCGCTCCCTCCGCATGCAACGCCATGTATGAATGGATGCTTCCCATTCTTTTATTTAAGTTCTAGACTGATCCTCTACCTTCTTCTGCTTTTCTCTAATGCTGAGACTAAGGTTGTTAATTGTTGTCCTTGTCACGTGTTGTTTCTGTTTTGTCTGTGTTGTACATTGTATTGTCCTATTTGTGTTGTATTGTGTATTTGTGTGTGACCCCCTTGTAAACGAGATGTTACATCTCAAGGGGATTATCCCACATTGAGTTTCATATATATATATATATATATATATATGCTTCTAGCCCTTGGACGACCTCCTGGTGAATATGTTCATGAGTGGTTGGCTGGCTGTGAAGCTGCGCTGTGTCTGCCTGGTGCTGGCGTCTTCCTGGACTGTCTCTGCCTGGTGCTGGCGTCTTCCTGGACTGTCTCTGCCTGGTGCTGGCGTCTTCCTGGACTGTCTCTGCCTGGTGCTGGCGTCTTCCTGGACTGTGTCTGCCTGGTGCTGGCGTCTTCCTGGACTGTCTCTGCCTGGTGCTGGCGTCTTCCTGGACTGTCTCTGCCTGGTGCTGGCGTCTTCCTGGACTGTCTCTGCCTGGTGCTGGCGTCTTCCTGGACTGTCTCTGCCTGGTGCTGGCGTCTTCCTGGACTGTCTCTGCCTGGTGCTGGCGTCTTCCTGGACTGTGTCTGCCTGGTGCTGGCGTCTTCCTGGACTGTCTCTGCCTGGTGCTGGCGTCTTCCTGGACTGTGTCTGCCTGGTGCTGGCGTCTTCCTGGACTGTCTCTGCCTGGTGCTGGCGTCTTCCTGGACTGTGTCTGCCTGGTGCTGGCGTCTTCCTGGACTGTCTCTGCCTGGTGCTGGCGTCTTCCTGGACTGTCTCTGCCTGGTGCTGGCGTCTTCCTGGACTGTAGTTGATGGTCGTCACATTAGGTGGAAGATAATGCCTTTGTCCTTTGTGTGTTAGTTATCTCCCAATGACTGATCAAGATCATATACTTGAATGCTATTTAAATGCACTATATTAAGGACAGTCACTCGTGATTGGATGGGATATGTAGATGAGGATCAAACTGATAGAATTGACAGACCGCTAGACTATGGATAGTAACTTGCCAGTTTGGGAACCTCTATAATGTCTAGCTACAGTGCAGACCTGGGACTGGAATGAGGAAGTGATTTGTGCTGATAAGATTCTGTCAGGACAGGCGATGATGAGAATTCCAATGTACCTTTCACCGCAAGTAGCAAGGAATTATTCGTACACATTTTTCAAACTCTGTGCTGCTAACAATCTGAAGATCGCTCTCTTTTGATTGGAGTACTCACCCAACTCTTAGCTGCCAGGTCAGCTGTAGCTCTGCTGCTCGCTTGCTTGCTAGCAAGTTAACCACCCGGCGCTATCGGTCTTACTGTGGATATCCAAAGTTTTTCAACTCGCCTGATCGGATGCCACGCCATCGGGTCTATCCACAACCCCTCTCCTGGGGTTGCCTTTCACTCCTGGTTATACTGCTAGCTGCAACTGCGATCCGTGGATGGATGCCATTTCCCCGGCTTGTGGCCCCGGTAGCTAGCCGGCACTCCTCTGCTATTGTCATGGTATTTTTGGAATATTCCATACCGCAACTTCGGAACCTCTTCTGTCATTTCACACCAAACTGCATCGATGTCATCAAATCTCTGGGGCTCCTTCATCGCCCTTGCTACGTGCACAGAGCCTCCCGATGCAAGTTTGTCTACAACTCAAACCGTCCAGTTCCCTCCGTGCTGTCTGACAGGCGCTCCAACAATGCGCAGCTGCGACGTCATCACAACAAACCACACGTGCGCACCCTGTCCCATCTGCAGCCTCTGGTTTGTGTTCACATTCCTCCTTCACTGTCTGCTCCAGCACCCATCAACAATGCAAGATTCATGCTCCAGAATGTTCGCTCTCTCAACAACAAATCTCTTCTTATCCATGACATAATAACCAACAGGAAAATGTATTTTTTATGTCTTACTGAGACATGGCAAAATCAACAGGACTTCATCCCACTCAACCAAGCCACACCCCCAGGCTATGTTTATATTCAGAAGCCATAATAGACTAGACTAGTGTATACATCGGGCTGACTTCCTTGTCAAAGAGCTCCCAGTACCCAGTGTCACCTCTTTTGAGTGTGTGGCTCTCTCACTGCCTGGGCCTTCACCACTCCAGGTAGTCCTCATCTACCGCCCCCCTAAAGCCTCCACCACCTTCATGTCCGACCTGTCGGAACTCCTCCCTACTGTCTGCACTACTGTCTGCACTATGTGCTCATCCACCCTCCTGCTTGGGGACTTCAATATCCATGTGGACAATACCAGCTGCTCCACAGCCATTGATTTCCTGTCATTATTGGACTGCTTCAACATCTCACAGCACATCAAATGTCCCACCCACACCAAAGGCCACACACTAGATCTTGTGTGCTCCACTGGTACAACTCCATCCGATCTACAGTATCTCGACCTAGCTGTGTCTGACCACCATGCTGTCCTTTTCACAATCCCTGCTTCCCTGCCCAAGCTGCGAAACGCACGCACCATCACCTACAGGAACATTAAAACAGCAAGTGCACCAGCCCTGACCAACCTGCTAACCACCCACCTGGCTTCAGCTCCCCCCAGCACCCTGGTGGATGGTCTGGCTGCCCACTACAACTCCACCTTATCCCACAGCCTGGACTCTCTTGCCCCCGTCAAAACCCGGACTGTCACTTACAACAGTCCTGCCCCCTGGTTCACCACTGAACTTTGCACCTTGAAGGCTGTTGGCCGCCAACTGGAGAGGCTCCATAAAAGATCTGGCCTCATTGTCCACCTTGAGGTCTACAAGGACCACGTGCAGTCCTACCAGGTAGCTCTCTCCAAGGCCAAAACAAAGTACTATTCCACCCTCATCGGTAACCAGGCCTCGACCCCAACGAGCTCAACAACTACCGCCCGATCTCCAACCTTCCTTTCCTTACTAAAATCTTGGAAAGAGCAGTGGCCGCCCAACTCCATCAACATATGTCCAATCATGAGCTCTATGAGCCTCTTCAATCTGGCTTCAGAACTCACCACAGCACAGAGACCGCCCTCATCAAAATCACCAACGACCTCCTCCTTGCAGCTGACTCCGGCCACATCAGCATCCTCATCCTCCTGGACCTTTCTGCAGCCTTTGACATGGTTTCCCATACTATCCTCCTCAACTGCCTATCCGACCACCTTGGCATCACTGGCTCTGCACTCTCCTGGTTTCAGTCCTACCTCACCAATCTGAAACAGTTCATCACCATTGGTGATTCCAGTTCCACCCCGGCCCCAGTCAACCAAGGTGTTCCCCAAGGTTCTATACTTGGCCCAATCCTATTCACCATTTACATGCTCCCCCTCGGTCAGATCATCCGCCGCCACGGCCTCAGTTTCCACTCCTACGCCGACGACACACAACTTTACCTCTCCACCAAACCATCCACCCAGCTCCCCCCACGGTCCCTTGTCAACTGCCTCTGCGACATAAAAACCTGGATGTCATCTAACCTCCTCAAACTAAACAGCAATAAAACTGAGCTCATGGTTGTGGCACCCAAGGCCCTGCTCCAGAAGGTTGGAGATCTCACTCTGGACATTGACGGCTGCTCCATCTGCCCTTCCCCAAAGGTCCGCAACCTGGGCGTCATCCTGGACTCCACCCTTTCCTACGAAGCCCACGTCAGTTCCGTCACGAAATCCGCCTTCTATCACCTCAGAAATATCTCCAGACTCCGACCATCACTCTCCGACTCCACAGCAGAGACCCTCCTCCATTCGTCACCTCCCGTCTGGATAGGGTCCTGTCCGGGGTTCCAAGCAAAACCCTGGACAGGCTCCAGTACGTGCAAAACTCAGCTGCCAGGGTTCTCACCCGCACCAAACGCTGGCAGCACATCACCCCCACCCTCATCCACCTTCACTGGCTCCCCATCAAATCCCGCATCACCTACAAAACCCTCCTCATCACTTACAAGTCCCTTCATGCTCTCGCACCTCAGTACCTCACCGACCTCCTCCACCCCTACACTCAGTCACGGTCCCTGCGGACCTTTGGGGACAGAGCTTTCAGCGTGGCAGCTCCCACCCTCTGGAACTGTAGAACTCCGCAATGTCCCAACTCTGGACTGCTTCAAGAAACTTCCTAAAACTCACCTCTTTAACATGGCCTTTGACCTCTAGCTTCCGTTTCTTAATGTTGTGTGTCTCTGTCTACCATGTTTGTCTCTTGTCTGTTCTGCCCCTATGTAAAGCAACCTTGGGTTTTATGAAAGGCGCTATATAAATGAGTTATTATTATTATTATTATCTGTACCTGTACTGCCATATATAAGGCGATTAAACGCTCTGTTCTATTCAAGATGAGTTGAAATATGTGCCCAGTCATTGTTCGATGAAATGAATGAAGATGAATCATTGTTAGGTGGAAGTGACCCAACCATGCTGACCGAGGATATGGTATAAAGTCTACCCTGCCTGCTGTGTCACAGTCGGGGGCAGATTAGGGCCTGTTATGTAAACATCTAATAGTTGATTGTCTTCACACTGTAATGATGTCATCACGAGGTAATCTGCCTCTCTGGCGCGAGCCAGGCTTGATGACATCAGCAGGCCCGCTCCAGACCGGAGCACCAGCAGCGAACAGCGCCTGATTCCAACACCCTCCAGACGTTGAGCTGGCTTCAGTCACACGCTCAGCACTTCCCCCGCTACTGAACCCACCCCTGCGCCAACCACAGCGCTGCGCCGGTTACCTCAGCCCCGCCTCTCCCCGTCCTCCTCCAGGTGAAGCCACTTTGGAACTGGGAGCGACGTGGATCCATGGCGCCAGCGGGAACCCGGTGTACCACCTGGCCGAGGCCAGTGGGCTGCTGGAGCACGCCACGGATGGAGAGCGCTCCGAGGGACGCATCAGCCTGTACACCAAGACGGGCCTGGCGCACTACCAGACCTGCAGCGGCCGCCGCATCCCCAAGCACCTGGTGGAGGAGTTCAGCGACCTGTACAATGAGGTGAGAGAGGGAGCGCACGCACACACACACACGCATCAAGGTTATTATAGTTAACGAAAACTAACTAAAAAACGAAAACTAGGTGTGAAAAAACATTTTAGTTAACTGAAATAAATATAAAAACTAGGCTTTACAAAAAAACGATAACTAACTAAAACTGCATTGTGTGTTTACAAAACTAACTAAAATAAACAAAAATTGTAGAGAAAATGTCCTTAGTTTTAGTCTTTTTCATTTCATACATAAGCCTAGTATTTTGGGTGGATATTAAATCTATCCTCCATTATTTCTTTAGCTGTGCCCCTGCGCAGAGGTAATCTGACATTCGCCAGATGGTTTGTTTTGCACAGAGTGAAACAACATGAGCTCACGAGATCAGGATGGTCTCAAGAGGCTAGCGCAGAAAAAAACAAACTAAAACTAATACTGAAAGTAATAAAAAATAAACTAAAACTAAGCATTATCAAAAAATAAAAAATAAACTAAACTAGCAAACCTGCTTAAAACTAATGAGAACTAAACTGAAATTGAACACAAAGTCAAAACGATATACAAATAAAAACTAATGAAAAAAGCAAAACTATTATAACCTTGACACGCATACACACACACGCACACATACACACGCCACACACACCACATGAACGCACACACGCACACACGAGCACACACACACACACACACACACACAGACGTAAATAGGCCTATTAAGATGCACAAGCTGTATACCCTCTGCAAACACACACACACACACACACACACAAATATACTGTATGTTTACCTTGTAACCTTTATCTGCTGAAGCGTGCCCCGTCCTGTCCAACTCCCTCAGAAGGCCCCATTGGCTGCCCAGCTACTAATGCTATTGGCTGTAATCAGACATGGGAAAGCTTTCTCCCTAACACCCCTGCTCATCATCATCCACCCAATCACCGCTCTCCACAGAACACAGACAGGCTCTGCCTATCAGAGAGCTGCACACTGGAATGCTTTCATGATAATTCCATGTGTGTTACGGGATCTGAGAAGCACACGCTGTATCTACTGATGACAGCACTCCGAGGGCTCTACTGCCACAACAAACTCACCCAACTCTCCGATGATGAGCTACTATCGTATTTCGATAGGGATATCATCTCACATGTCCAGTTTGCTCAAATGCATGCCTGTTGTTTTGACAGTGGGATTATATACCCTTGTCCTCCGCTGTCTCTCTTCCATGTGTGACCCAGTTAAAAGATGCCAACGGCTCAGTAGGGCTACGTAGCATTAGCGCTCGCTGCTAGTCCCCCACTGTGCGTCCGCCTGCGAACCAACCTCATTAGCTAGCGCCATTAGCAGAGTCACTAACAATGGGCCCGATTCACCAACTGTTCTTAAGAAGAATTTTCTTCTTTAAAACCCACTTATGCAGTTTTCACAAATATTCTGACAATCAATGTTTTTTCTTATTTGGAAGTTGTTCTTAGGTAAGAGCAGAATCTATGCACACTCAAGAGCAGTAAAGCACACACATTTAAGTGCTGAGACATTTCTGCAAAATTATTGGTTGTTGCGTTTTCTTCAATTCTACAGTTGTATAATTAATATTATATGATTTCAATCACAATAATCTATTTTTTTTGCCTCAGATTTGACATCAAAGGTTTTTTTTTTATTTTTTTTATTTTTTAAACTTCATCAGTTGTGCACCCTTCTCCAGATACAGCGCTCACTGAATGAGCGCTAGCACCCCCACGCCTCGGAACCACTGCTGATGCTACTAAACATGGCCGCTCGTTGGCTGTTCTCTTCCTGCAGCAGCGCCTCCACCTCGGCGCTAGTAGGGACTTTAAGCAGCGACGGTTTTCAGGACTGCTACGGTGGCCGGAAATAGATCTGCTATGACGCTATCGCCGTAGCGGTCAAAATTGTTAAGCACACAGCCGACCGGTCCCTACGGCGAAGCGTCTCCGCGACGTGTCGGACATAAACAGACATAAACAAAGAGAGGTTCAGGTAACTAGGCGACCGGTGCTTCTTACATGCGCTGGACATGTTCAGCAGTGGAAAGAGGAAGGTAGTGGAGCAATCGTGTCATTTTAAGTCAGTGTATTTAATAAAAATCTTACCATTGGACAGTGTCTGTGAACTGTTAATTGGATTTGTTTAGCCTACAGTGTAAGTATCAATTATATAAGCAAGGTTCATGCAAACAACACGTTAAAAATACTAAAATCTCTCACCTAAATGAGACGTTGTAGCCACTATGCGAAACGGGGTTTTGCCGTCGTAGAATCAGCTGCTACGGCAGCAGGTTTATCTATCGAGCACTGATCCATTTCCGGTCACCGTAGCGGCCCGTTGTAGTGGTCGTTGCTTAAAGTCCCTAGTTTCTCTTGCGTTGGGAGTCCAGGACCCCGCCGTGTTTAGAGGAGTGTGTCTGTGTGTGACCACGGCCCCTGCAAGCTCACGCCTTTATGGGGATTGGGGGCGTTTAGCTGTGCTAATTAGGAACAACTGTCTCCCCAGGTCAACGGGGCTCTTCAGAACACGGAACAATTCTGTGGTTTAAGAACACGTCACGAATCTGACATGGAATCTTCTGATCTTTCTCAAGAACTCATTTAAGAACCAACTTGGTGAATGAAAGAGGCCCATTGTGCTGTTTTGTCTGGTGCCAGGGCCTCCATAGCTACAGTATATAGTTACTTCAGACAACATTCTTTCTTTCCTCATCTTCAGACTGACGATGAGTAAACAAAGCAACTCTTGTTAATGCCAGGTGAGGAATTTATTTTGTCAGAATATTATTACAGAAATTCAGTGGGCATTAGAACATGGACAAGACAGTGTAGCTACAGTTGAACACTGTTGTATCTTAAAACATTAGGCCCACACCAACAGTGGGAGTGGAAATCAACTCAAATTCCATTTGAACTTTAGACACCATGTAACTCAATACAATTCAAATGGCTACACTGCATGGGAAAAGAATGTTGGTCTCATACAAAGACGGGACACGCACCTTGAGGCTGGGGTTGTGTCAACGTACATGGACAGGCCCACGTAGTCGCCCACACACATACCTGTACTGAATGGATGGATATCTGAAAAGTTAATAAAAGTTAATCTAATTTTCAGTTAAGTCCGTCATTGTGACCCGGCTGAACAGGGACTCGGATGCAGAGAAAGTAGACCCAAAAAAACATGTTCAAGTCAAGATTTTACTGTGCAAAAAGCAAACAATAATCCAGGCCAGAGACAGGCAAACACACAGAAGATATAAAAAGGTCCAAACTAAGGCGAGGCAAAGGAAAAACGTCCAAACTGAATACAAAAGGCAGACGTACACAAAGAGGGTCACAAAGAGGGAACACGCATCCTAAATAAGCACCACACAATAGGGAACAGGTGAAGCCAATCAGGGCGGGGCAGACAATCACTCAGGCAGGGGAACACAGGGTAAGTAAGTAAGTAAGTTTTATTTATATAGCGCCTTTCACAGCATGAATGCACAAAGCGCTTTACAATACAAATAACACATAAAAAAGGAAGAAAGAGCGACATACAAAATGCAATACATACACAGGGGGCGGAGTCTGAAACGAGGGGGAAGGTGAGAACCACGCATGACCTGAACACATGACCTATGGGGCAGGGCGGGGCATGACAGGCACTCCTTTGTGCACCACACACACACACATGCACACACACACACACACACACACACACACACACATTCTATTTTCCGTCATTCATTTATTACTATTGTATTATGACTGTGATGAACTGTTAACCCACACACATAACACACGTAGAAGCATCCTGTATCAGTGATCCACACGTCTCAAGGTGGGCAAGCTCACACCGGCTCTCTGGGCCCAGCTACCTTGGTAGTGACTTGTTTCCTTTAGAGTTGATGAGTTTGCTTTGCTCCTGTCCAGGAACCCAGGGTAAGAGGTGGCAGATTGTGTCTATATCATTGCTACATTGTTACCTTGGATGGCCGGAGTGTAAACAAACGACTGTGATAAATGTCACTCCATGATAATAGAGAAGGCCAGCCCACACAAAGGCCTGTGTGGAAACCATCCATCTAGCCTTTAGTACCCCCCTCCCCACACTTGTCCTTTCTCTCTCCTCTTCTCTCTCCTCTCCTCTCTCCTCTCCTCTCTTCTCTCTCCTATTCTCTCTCCTCTCCTCTTCTCTCTTCTCTTCTCTTCTCTCTCCTCTTCTCTCTCCTCTTCTCTCCTCTTCTCTCTCCTCTTCTCTCCTCTTCTCTCTCCTCTTCTTTCTCCTCTCCTCTTCTCTCTCCTCTTCTCTCCTCTTCTCTCTCCTCTTCTCTCTCCTCTTCTCTTCTCTCCTCTTCTCTCTCCTCACCTCTTCTCTCTTCTTTCATCCTCTCTTCTCTCACCTCTTCTCTCTTCTTTCATCCTCTCTTCTCTCTTTTCTCTCTTCTTTCATCCTCTTCTCTTCTCCCTCCTCTTCTCTCATTCTCTCTTCTCTTCCCTCTCCTCACACCATCTCCTCTCTCTTTATTCTCCTCTAATCCACCATCAACCCATTGTGCTCGTCCTGCTGCAGGTGTACGAGCTGACTCGGGAGTTCTTCCAGAGCAGGAACTAACCCACTGTGCTCGTCCTGCTGCAGGTGTACGAGCTGACTCGGGAGTTCTTCCAGAGCAGGAACTAACCCACTGTGTTCGTCCTGCTGCAGGTGTACGAGCTGACTCGGGAGTTCTTCCAGAGCAGGAACTAACCCACTGTGCTCGTCCTGCTGCAGGTGTACGAGCTGACTCAGGAGTTCTTCCAGAGCGGGAAGCCTGTGTGTGCGGAGAGCCAGAACAGCGTGGGGGTGTTCACACGTGACGTCGTCCGCAAGAAGATCATGCTGGATCCTGACGACTCGGAGAGCACCAAGAGGCTCAAGCTGTCCATGCTGCAGCAGTACCTCAAGGTGTGTGTGTGTGAGTGTGTGTGTGTGTCTGTGTGCTGGGTGAGGGAGTAGATATTACATTAGCCACATTAGCCATATTAGCCCCATTAGCCATATTAGCCACATTAGCCATATTAACCACATTAGCCACATTAGCCATATCAGCCACATTAGCCCCATCAGCCACATTAGCCATATTAGCGCATGTTGAAGTGTCCTTGGGCAAGACACTGAACCCCAAATTGCTCCCAATGAACAGGTTAGCGCCTTGCATGGCAGCTGCCACCATTGGTGTTGGTGTGTGAATGGGTGAATGAGAGGCTTTCATTGTAAAGCGCTTTGGATAAAATCACTATATAAGTGCAGCACCTTCACTGCCCTGTTGTCACTTTTTAAGTATCTGTTAAATATAATTGCACAATTGCCTCAGTCAGAAAGCCATTTTCACATCTGAATGTCTCCAGTAGCATATTATTATCCCATTTCTTCAAAATATGAGTTCTTATTCAAGTGCTGAGGAAAACATGCTCTGGTTCAAAGCAGTTTGCATGGGGCTGAATGCAACGTTGCAGCTATGTTTAGACGTGAGTCTCACACAGAGACGTGACCTTACTCTATCTTGGCACATGGAAGAGCAGGTAAAACTCACTTTCCAATCCTAACATTTTTGCTCTTCTGTCAAATCAAGGCATCGGCCACATTAGCTATATTAGCCCCATTAGCCACATCAGCCACATTAGCTATATTAGCCCCATTAGCCACATCAGCCACATTAGCTATATTAGCCCCATTAGCCACATCAGCCCCATTAGCCACATCAGCCACATTAGCTATATTAGCCCCATTAGCCACATCAGCCACATTAGCTATATTAGCCCCATTAGCCACATCAGCCACATTAGCTATATTAGCCCCATTAGCCACATCAGCCACATTAGCTACATTAGCCCCATTAGCCACATCAGCCACATCAGCCACATCAGCCACATTAGCTATATTAGCCCCATTAGCCACATCAGCCACATTAGCTATATTAGCCCCATTAGCCACATCAGCCACATTAGCTATATTAGCCCCATTAGCCACATCAGCCACATTAGCTATATTAGCCCCATTAGCCACATCAGCCACATTAGCTATATTAGCCCCATTAGCCACATCAGCCACATTAGCCATATTAGCCACATTAGCCATATTAATGTGGCTAATGGGGCTAATATGGCTAATGGGGCTAATGTGGCTGATGTGGCTAATGGGGCTAATATGGCTAATGTGGCTGATGTGGCTAATGGCGCTAATGTGGCTGATGTGGCTAATGTTGGTAATGTGGCTGATGTGGCTAATGGGGCTGAGGTGGCTAATATGGCTAATGTGCCTAATGTGGCTGATGTGACTAATGTGGCTAATGGCGCTAATATGGCTAATGTGGCTGATGGGGCTAATGTGGCTGATGTGGCTAATGGGGCTAATGTGGCTGATGTGGTTAAAACCACATAAGCCACATTAACCACATAAGCCACATCAGCCACATTAACCAAATAAGCCACATTAGCCACATTAGCAAGCTGAACTGTAAACAACCTCCTGACCAGGTGGAGGGTACTTTGGTCGATCTGGGCACTTGATGATTATATCCAGTGAGTCATTGATTTCCATTAGTGTTGATTATGAAAGGTCAGTTTGCAAATAAGACAGGCCACTGATTCCATGTGAAGGAAGACATCCACCAGTACATATTCACCTCAGGAAGTGTGGCTGTTAATATCAGGCACTCCTCTGTTCATGTGTTCATTCCTGTCCTACCTACCCCTGTTCATGTGTTTATTCCTGTCCTACCTACCTCTGTTCATGTGTTCATTCCTGTCCTACCTACCCCTGTTCATGTGTTTATTCCTGTCCTACCTACCTCTGTTCATGTGTTCATTCCTGTCCTACCTACCTCTGTTCATGTGTTCATTCCTCATTCCTGTCCTACCTACCTCTGTTCATGTGTTCATTCCTGTCCTACCTACCCCTGTTCATGTGTTTATTCCTGTCCTACCTACCTCTGTTCATGTGTTCATTCCTCATTCCTGTCCTACCTACCTCTGTTCATGTGTTCATTCCTGTCCTACCTACCTCTGTTCATGTGTTCATTCCTCATTCCTGTCCTACCTACCTGTGTCTCAGGTGTGTATCAGCCCAGTATTTGCTTCTCTTCCCTGCAGGGTCTTGGCTGGTCTCAGGTCTGTACCTGCGTGAGAACCAGTAAAGATCCACAGTTCCAAAACTGCACCCTCACCTGATAAAACACCCACAAATGTTCAAAGTGCAGAAAACGTTGCTGCTAACATGTTGACCACAGGAAAAAAAACATTTGTGTGTGTGTGTGTGCGTGCGTGTGTGCCTGCGTGTGTGCCTACATGTGTGTGTGTGTGCGTGTGTGTGCGTGCTCCTCCAGGTGGAGAGCTGTGAGAGCAGTTCCCCCAGCATGGACGAGGTGTCCCTGAGTGAGTTTGGCGAGTGGACAGAGATCCCCGGCGCCCACCACGTCATCCCGGGGGGCTTCGTGCAGATCGTGGAGCTGCTGGCCCAGGACATCCCCTCCCGCACCATCCGCCTGGACAAGCCCGTCCGCCGCGTCCACTGGAACTACTCCGCCCAGCGGCGGGAGGAGATCGCCCACGGCGACAGCGGCGGCGACCACAACGACGACCGGCGGTGCGGCTGCTGCTGCGACCAGGGCCAGGGCCGGCCCGTCCGGGTGGAGTGCGAGGACCAGGAGTGGCTCTCCGCCGACCACGTCATCGTCACCGCCTCGCTCGGCGTGCTGAAGAAGGGCCATGAGGCGCTGTTCTCCCCGCCGCTGCCGGCGGACAAGGCGCTGGCCATCGAGAAGCTGGGCATCGGCACCACCGACAAGATCTTCCTGGAGTTCGCCGAGCCCTTCTGGAGCCCCGAGTGCAACAGCATCCAGTTCGTGTGGGAGGACGAGGCCCAGCTGGAGCGCCCGGTGTACCCGGCCGAGCTGTGGTACCGTAAGATCTGCAGCTTCGACGTGCTGTACCCCGCCCAGCGCTACGGACACATGCTGAGCGGATGGATCTGCGGTCAGGAGGCGCTGCTCATGGAGCGCTGTGACGACGAGACGGTGGCCGAGACCTGCACCGAGCTGCTCCGACGATTCACAGGTCAGCACACACACACACACACACACACACACACACACACACACACACTGAGACCTGCACCGAGCTGCTCCGACGATTCACAGGTCAGCACACACACACACACACACACACACACACACACACACACAGAGACCTGCACCGAGCTGCTCCGACGATTCACAGGTCAGCACACACACACACACACACACACACACACACACTGAGACCTGCACCGAGCTGCTCCGACGATTCACAGGTCAGCGCACACACACACACACACACACACACACACACACACACACACACTGAGACCTGCACTGAGCTGCTCAGACGATTCACAGGTCAGCACACACACACACACACACACACACACACACACACACACACACACTGAGACCTGCACCGAACTGCTCCGACGATTCACAGGTCCTATATGAGAATATTGTTGAGTTGGAATAAATCAATAAACAAACAAGGTGAACAGTTATGCTTTAATATTGTTATAACAGCAGTGCTGATTTAGATTGAACAATTGATATTCTTGTGCAATAGCAGCAATCATATTTGATCAGGAAAGGAGGGTTGAGTGGGGCTCGCACCGGCACTTTGGGAGCAGATTAAGAGGCTTTGGGTGGGGCGACCCAGACAGCCTGCATCATCTACCTGACTGCTGCACAACGTGTGTGTGTGTGTGTGTGTGTGTGCGTGTGTGTGTGTGTGTGCCGTTAACTGTATCTGCAGGTGAGCTATTGTGGTGTAAATGTCTAACTGTAAAAGAACAGTTATCATTAGTGTGTTTTAAGAATGATCCTGTTAGTCGACATTCAAAGTTTAATTCAAGTTCATGAGCGAACTCTGTTTAGAGCGTGCAGGTGCATCAGTAGATCCAGACAGCCTGCATGCGTGTGTGTGTCGTTTTCTGTATCTGCAGAATGACAAATTCATATAAAGATTATTATTTTAACCATGTGCACGCCTGGAATGGCATGTTCACCTGTGCAACACGCACCAGACATGGAACACAAACGGGGATGGAAATGTATTTGTTGGTGACTGTTGGCGTTGGTTGGATGGCTCGACAGCTGCATTTTAAACAATATTATAGACTAAGCTACTAGCCAAGAAAAATACACCCTTGATTGCTGTAGCTCAAACTCGTAAATCACCTGTTTGATGTGCTCTAATGGTGGTGTGATATGCGCTTGCAATTTTGCGTGTAATCGCGGATCGTTTTCCTCGTTCAGAAGCGTAGCCATGGACCTCCGCGCTAGTGTGATCAAGGCTCACTGCTCCTGTCCCTGTAGCCTCGAGGCCTGAGTGCCCCCTGTCCTCCCACTAGTCAGGCTAGTGACCCTCAGGGATCCCCTCTAGGGATGCAGGAAAAGGAAATGACCTCATCACTCCTGGCTTCGACGTAAAGGCAGAGTTCCCGAAAGAGGCTGTTGGATAATGCCTCCCTGGGGCATTTTAACAACTGGTCCAGGTTCAGTGTGGTGATGTGTGTGTGTGTGTGTGTGTATTTGTGTGTATGTATGTTTGCACGTGTATACTGTCTGTGTATATATGTGTGTGTGTGTGTGTGTGTGTGTGTGTGTGTGTGTGTGTGTTAGGAGCAATGAGGAGAAAGCTGAAGGCCCCCGGAGCGGTCTCTTCTCTCTCCTACACCCCTGCTGGCAGAACACCAAAACAGAAAAAAGGAACAGTTCATATTTTCTGTTTGATCTTAGAAGAAGCTCTTGAACTGGCGGAGCCCGGCTGATGCAAGCTACCTTGTTTTCAACAGCAGAAATAAAGACCACGACGTCTGAAATCATGTCTGGTTTCTAACTGGGTCAGCATCTTCTGCTCGTACACTGTAGCAGTGTCATGACTGTTGGCAGTGTCCAGTGGCGGATTTAAGCCTCGGCAAGCAGAAGCAGATAAATAGGTCAAGAAGTCACATCCAAGCTTAGCATAATTAATGCTAACAAAGGCAATCGGTTAGTTTCGTAGAGATACCCAATGTGCAGATATGCATACATACACGAACACGTGCGTGCGTGTGCACACACACACACACACACACACACAACCAACACACCATAATGATGCAGGTCGGCTTGGTTTAATCGCCCCGGCAGATTGATCTGACCTTGGTGAGAGACTGGGGTTATAAGTATCATTGTGAGGAGAGTTGTGGATGATCCACTGTTAAGGGCTATTCTGTAGCTACTAGCCGGTATCTACTAGCCTGTAGCTAATAGCCGGTATCTACTAGCCTGTATGTACTAGCCTGTAGCTACTACCCTGTAGCTATTAGCCGGTCGCTACTAGCATGTAGCTACTAGTCTGTAGATATTAGCCAGTCGCTACTAGCCTGTAGCTACTTGGATGTATCTTCTAACTGTTATGTCTGGTTATGTTATGCTAGTGTCTAGTTCTATCTGGTCTAGTAAAGCACTATTAGTTATAGGTTACTGCGCCTTTAAGGGAGCTGCGGGTGGGGCTAGCATTACATTACAGTCATTTAGCAGACGCTTTTATCCAGAGTGACTAACAATAATTGCATTTAATGTGGGAAAAGCCAATGTACTACTACTTGCCAGAACTCACAAGTGCATCTCCTTTCTAAAACAGCCCATCACCCCCACCCTCATCCACCTTCACTGGCTCCCCATCAAATCACGCATCACCTACAAAACCCTCCTCATCACTTACAAGTCCCTTCATGCTCTCGCACCTCAGTACCTCACCGACCTCCTCCACCCCTACACTCAGTCACGGTCCCTGCGATCCTCAGACACCGGTCAGCTCTCCGTCCCCCGAACCAGACTGCGGACCTTTGGGGACAGAGCTTTCAGCGTGGCAGCTCCCACCCTCTGGAACTCCCTCCCTGTAGAACTCCGCAATGCCCCAACTCTGGACTGCTTCAAGAAACTTCTTAAAACTCACCTCTTTAACATGGCCTTTGACCTCTAGCTTCCGTTTCTTAATGTTGTGTGTCTCTGTCCACCATGTTTGTCTCTTGTCTGTTCTGCCCCTATGTAAAGCGACCTTGGGTTTTCTGAAAGGCGCTATATAAATGAAAGTTATTATGATTATTAAGCGACTAAGAGCATAATCTGGTGCTGAAGGCAAAGTGCAAGAATAGCAATCTAAAATACAATAGGTGCTTTAGAGGGAGGATCATTGTAGTACTAGAGGTACGAGAGGAGAGAATGAGTACTACTAGCTTGTATCTAGAGGCTGTAGCTACTAGCCTGCTGTAGCCACTGTATCTACTAGCCTGTGGCTAGCCTACTAGCCAGTAGCTACTAGGCTATAGCTACTAGCTTGTATCTACTAGCCTGTAGGAGAGGACAGTAGTAGAGAGAGGAGAACCGTAGAAGAGAGAGGAGAGAAGGACAGTAGGAAAGGAGGAGAGAATGACAGTAGGAAAGGAGGAGAGGACAGTAGGGGAGGTGGGAGTTAGCCTAATGACTGTTTATGGTTGGCAGTATGATAAGTGATAGGAAAGGAAGGTCACACAACCCATGTCCAAGTGTGTTCTGTGCCCATGTATTGTAGTTCGTTTTACTTTGTCTTAATGTTGTTATTGTGATCATTTATTTGTGTTACATTATGGAGAATTTGACTACTGTTTCTGTGTCGGGGACTACGGATAGAATATAGCCTTGTGATAAATCAGGCTTCTTTACACATTGTCGTGTGTAGATGTTTTTAATGCATCCATTTCATGCATTGTCCCATCAAAATAAACAAATAAAGTAGTCTTACCCTTCCTCCTTCCATCCCTCCCTTTCTCTGTCTCTTACCCTCCCTCCCTTCCTCCCTCTCTCGTACCCTCCCTCTCTTTCTCTCTGTCTCTTACCCTCCCTCCCTTCCTTCCTCCCTCTCTCTCTTACCCTCCCTCCCTTCCTCCCTCTCTCTTACCCTCCCTCCCTTCCTCCCTCTCTCTCTTACCCTCCCTCTCTCTCTTACCCTCCCTCCCTTCCTCCCTCTCTCTTACCCTCCCTCCCTCTCTCGTACCCTCCCTCTCTTTCTCTCTGTCTCTTACCCTCCCTCCCTTCCTTCCTCCCTCTCTCTCTTACCCTCCCTCCCTTCCTCCCTCTCTCTTACCCTCCCTCCCTTCCTCCCTCTCTCTCTTACCCTCCCTCTCTCTCTTACCCTCCCTCCCTTCCTCCCTCTCTCTTACCCTCCCTCCCTCTCTCGTACCCTCCCTCTCTTTCTCTCTGTCTCTTACCCTCCCTCCCTTCCTTCCTCCCTCTCTCTCTTACCCTCCCTCCCTTCCTCCCTCTCTCTCTTACCCTCCCTCTCTCTCTTACCCTCCCTCCCTTCCTCCCTCTCTCTTACCCTCCCTCCCTCTCTCGTACCCTCCCTCTCTTTCTCTCTGTCTCTTACCCTCCCTCCCTTCCTTCCTCCCTCTCTCTTACCCTCCCTCCCTTCCTCCCTCTCTCTCTTACCCTCCCTCTCTCTCTTACCCTCCCTCCCTTCCTCCCTCTCTCTCTTACCCTCCCTCCCTTTCTCTCTGTCTCTTACCCTCCCTCCCTTCCTCCCTCTCTCTTACCCTCCCTCTCTTTCTCTGTCTCTTACCCTCCCTCCCTTCCTCCCTCTCTTACCCTCCCCCCTCTCTTACCCTCCCTCTCTCTCTTACCCTCTCTCCCTTCCTCCCTCCCCCTCTCTCGTACCCTCCCTCTCTTTCTCTCTCTCTTACCCTCCCTCCCTCTCTCTCTTACCCTCCCTTTCTCTTACCCTCCCTCCCTCTCTCTTTCTCTCTCTTACCCTCCCTCTCTCTCTCTTACCCTCCCTCCTCTCCCTCCCTCTCTCTCTCTCTCTCTCTCTCTCTCACCCTGCCTCCATCCTGCAGGGAACCCCAACATTCCGAAGCCGCGTCGTATCCTTCGCTCTTCGTGGGGCAGCAACCCGTACATCCGGGGGTCCTACTCCTTCACCAGGGTGGGCTCCAGCGGGGGCGACGTGGAGCGGCTGGCCATGCCGCTGCCCGACACCAAGAGCACCAAGGCCCCGGTAAGAGCACCCTACTCCTCCCTACTCCTCCCTCCTCCTCCCGCTGTCCTCCCTACTCCTCCCGCTGTCCTCCCTACTCCTCCCGCTTTCCTCCCTACTCCTCCCGCTTTCCTCCCTACTCCTCCCGCTGTCCTCCGTCCCCGGTAAGAGCACCCTACTCCTCCCGCTGTCCTCCCTACTCCTCCCGCTTTCCTCCCTACTCCTCCCGCTTTCCTCCCTACTCCTCCCGCTTTCCTCCCTACTCCTCCCGCTGTCCTCCGTCCCCGGTAAGAGCACCCTACTCCTCCCGCTGTCCTCCCTACTCCTCCCGCTTTCCTCCCTACTCCTCCCTCCTCCCTACTCCTCCCTACTCCTCCCGCTTTCCTCCCTACTCCTCCCTCCTCCCTACTCCTCCCGCTGTCCTCCCTACTCCTCCCGCTGTCCTCCCTACTCCTCCCTACTCCTCCCTACTCCTCCCTCCTCCCTACTCCTCCCGCTGTCCTCCGTAGCCATGGACAGTGTTCAATGCTCTTTACAGTATGTGAGAAAGGCCCCATTATATGATACTAATAAAACTTTATTTGTATAACATCTTTCATACAAGAACATGCAACTCAAAATGCTTTACAACAGGGACAGAGGGCTTCATTAAAAAAAACAAAAAAAAAACAAAAAAAAGATTAAGATAAGAAATCCTTTAAAATACAATATTTCATAGGATGGAAACAAACAAACAGTAAACCCATAGGTCCCTCTTCCTCTCCATTCTGTTGAGATCCTGGTCTCAAAATGGACCTCATCTGAATACAGGCTAAATAAATAATAAGAACTGAACTCAATGGAGTGGTTCCATCTCGGGTCCTCTGACCTATGCATGCCCACCTCTCATAAACACTGCTAGCTACGCCACCAAAAAGCTAGCGATTCGAAGGCGTGGGTGGGTGGTATCTATACTGAGGAGTGAGTTTAACCAAGTCAACCTGGCTAAAGAGGCCTGTGTTGCAGTGTTATGTTCAGAGCAGTGTGTTGAGGTAGTGTGTGTTCAGAGCAGTGTGTTGAGGTAGTGTGTGTTCAGAGCAGTGTGTTGAGGTAGTGTGTTCAGAGCAGTGTGTTGAGGTAGTGTGTTCAGAGCAGTGTGTTGAGGTAGTGTGTGTTCAGAGCAGTGTGTTGAGGTGGTGTGTTCAGAGCAGTGTGTTGCAGTGTTATGTTCAGAGCAGTGTGTTGAGGTAGTGTGTGTTCAGAGCAGTGTGTTGAGGTAGTGTGTAGAGCAGTGTGTTGAGGTAGTGTGTTCAGAGCAGTGTGTTGAGGTAGTGTGTTCAGAGCAGTGTGTTGAGGTAGTGTGTTCAGAGCAGTGTGTTGAGGTCGTGTGTTCAGAGCAGTGTGTTGAGGTAGTGTGTTTAGAGCAGTGTGTTGAGGTCGTGTGTTCAGAGCAGTGTGTTGAGGTAGTGTTTGTTCAGAGCAGTGTGTTGAGGTAGTGTTCAGAGCAGTGTGTTGAGGTAGTGTGTTCAGAGCAGTGTTGAGGTAGTGTTCAGAGCAGTGTGTTGAGGTAGTGTGTTCAGAGCAGTGTGTTGAGGTAGTGTGTTCAGAGCAGTGTGTTTGTGAGGTAGTGTGTTCAGAGCAGTGTGTTGAGGTAGTGTTCAGAGCAGTGTGTTGAGGTAGTGTTCAGAGCAGTGTGTTGAGGTAGTGTTCAGAGCAGTGTGTTGAGGTAGTGTGTTCAGAGCAGTGTGTTGAGGTAGTGTGTGTTCAGAGCAGTGTGTTGAGGTAGTGTGTTCAGAGCAGTGTGTTGCAGTGTTATGTTCAGAGCAGTGTGTTGAGGTAGTGTGTAGAGCAGTGTGTTGAGGTAGTGTGTTCAGAGCAGTGTGTTGAGGTAGTGTGTTCAGAGCAGTGTGTTGAGGTAGTGTGTTCAGAGCAGTGTGTTGAGGTAGTGTGTTCAGAGCAGTGTGTTGAGGTAGTGTGTTCAGAGCAGTGTGTTGCAGTGTTATGTTCAGAGCAGTGTGTTGAGGTAGTGTGTAGAGCAGTGTGTTGAGGTAGTGTGTTCAGAGCAGTGTGTTGAGGTAGTGTGTTCAGAGCAGTGTGTTGAGGTAGTGTGTTCAGAGCAGTGTGTTGAGGTAGTGTGTTCAGAGCAGTGTGTTGAGGTAGTGTGTTCAGAGCAGTGTGTTGCAGTGTTATGTTCAGAGCAGTGTGTTGAGGTAGTGTGTAGAGCAGTGTGTTGAGGTAGTGTGTGTTCAGAGCAGTGTGTTGAGGTCGTGTGTTCAGAGCAGTGTGTTGAGGTAGTGTGTTCAGAGCAGTGTGTTGAGGTAGTGTTCAGAGCAGTGTGTTGAGGTAGTGTGTTCAGAGCAGTGTGTTGAGGTAGTGTGTGTTCAGAGCAGTGTGTTGAGGTAGTGTTCAGAGCAGTGTGTTGAGGTAGTGTTCAGAGCAGTGTGTTGAGGTAGTGTGTTCAGAGCAGTGTGTTGACGTAGTGTGTGTTCAGAGCAGTGTGTTGAGGTAGTGTGTGTTCAGAGCAGTGTGTTGAGGTAGTGTGTTCAGAGCAGTGTGTTTGTGAGGTAGTGTGTTCAGAGCAGTGTGTTGAGGTAGTGTTCAGAGCAGTGTGTTGAGGTAGTGTGTGTTCAGAGCAGTGTGTTTGTGAGGTAGTGTGTTCAGAGCAGTGTGTTGAGGTAGTGTTCAGAGCAGTGTGTTGAGGTAGTGTGTTCAGAGCAGTGTGTTGAGGTAGTGTGTGTTCAGAGCAGTGTGTTGAGGTAGTGTGTGTTCAGAGCAGTGTGTTGAGGTAGTGTGTGTTCAGAGCAGTGTGTTGAGGTAGTGTGTTCAGAGCAGTGTGTTTGTGAGGTAGTGTGTTCAGAGCAGTGTGTTGAGGTAGTGTTCAGAGCAGTGTGTTGAGGTAGTGTGTTCAGAGCAGTGTGTTGAGGTAGTGTTCAGAGCAGTGTGTTGAGGTAGTGTGTTCAGAGCAGTGTGTTGAGGTAGTGTGTTCAGAGCAGTGTGTTGAGGTGGTGTGTTCAGAGCAGTGTGTTGTGGTGGTGTGTTCAGAGCAGTGTGTTGTGGTGGTGTGTTCAGAGCAGTGTGTTGAGGTGGTGTGTTCAGAGCAGTGTGTTGAGGTAGTGTGTTCAGAGCAGTGTTGAGGTAGTGTGTTCAGAGCAGTGTGTTGAGGTAGTGTGTGTTCAGAGCAGTGTGTTGAGGTAGTGTTCAGAGCAGTGTGTTGAGGTAGTGTGTTCAGAGCAGTGTGTTGAGGTAGTGTGTTCAGAGCAGTGTGTTGAGGTAGTGTGTGTTCAGAGCAGTGTGTTGAGGTAGTGTGTGTTCAGAGCAGTGTGTTGAGGTAGTGTGTTCAGAGCAGTGTTGAGGTAGTGTGTTCAGAGCAGTGTGTTGAGGTAGTGTGTTCAGAGCAGTGTGTTGAGGTAGTGTGTGTTCAGAGCAGTGTGTTGAGGTAGTGTGTTCAGAGCAGTGTGTTGAGGTAGTGTGTGTTCAGAGCAGTGTGTTGAGGTAGTGTTCAGAGCAGTGTGTTGAGGTAGTGTGTTCAGAGCAGTGTGTTGAGGTAGTGTGTGTTCAGAGCAGTGTGTTGAGGTAGTGTGTGTTCAGAGCAGTGTGTTGAGGTAGTGTTCAGAGCAGTGTGTTGAGGTAGTGTGTGTTCAGAGCAGTGTGTTGAGGTAGTGTGTTCAGAGCAGTGTGTTGAGGTAGTGTGTGTTCAGAGCAGTGTGTTGAGGTAGTGTTCAGAGCAGTGTGTTGAGGTAGTGTGTGTTCAGAGCAGTGTGTTGAGGTAGTGTGTGTTCAGAGCAGTGTGTTGAGGTAGTGTGTTCAGAGCAGTGTTTGTTCAGAGCAGTGTTTGTTCAGAGCAGTGTGTGTGTGGAGCTACAGTGTGAGTGTGTGTGTGTGTGTGGAGCTACAGCATGTGTGTGTGTGTGTGTGTGTGTGTGTGTGTGGAGCTACAGCCTGTGTGTGTGTGTGTGTGGAGCTACAGCGTGTGTGTGTGTGTGTGTGTGTGGAGCTACAGCCTGTGTGTGTGTGTGTGTGTGGAGCTACAGCCTGTGTTAGCAGCCTGTGTGTGTGTGGAGCTACAGCCTGTGTGTGTGTGTGTGTGTGGAGCTACAGCCTGTGTTAGCAGCCTGTGTGTGTGTGGAGCTACAGCCTGTGTGTGTGTGTGTGTGTGTGTGTGTGTGTGGAGCTACAGCCTGTGTGTGTGTGTGTGTGTGACTGTGTGTGACTGTGTGAGTGACTGTGTGTGTGACTGTGTGACTGTGTGTGTGACTGTGTGTGACTGTGTGTGTGAGTGACTGTGTGTGACTGTGTGTGTGAGTGACTGTGTGTGACTGTGTGAGTGACTGTGTGTGACTGTGTGAGTGACTGTGTGTGTGACTGTGTGAGTGACTGTGTGTGTGACTGTGTGTGTGACTGTGTGAGTGACTGTGTGTGTGACTGTGTGAGTGACTGTGTGTGTGACTGTGTGAGTGACTGTGTGTGTGACTGTGTGAGTGACTGTGTGAGTGACTGTGTGTGTGACTGTGTGAGTGACTGTGTGTGTGACTGTGTGAGTGACTGTGTGAGTGACTGTGTGTGTGACTGTGTGTGTGACTGTGTGAGTGACTGTGTGTGTGACTGTGTGAGTGACTGTGTGTGTGACTGTGTGAGTGACTGTGTGAGTGACTGTGTGTGTGACTGTGTGTGTGACTGTGTGTGACTGTGTGTGACTGTGAGTGACTGTGTGAGTGACTGTGTGTGTGACTGTGTGAGTGACTGTGTGTGTGACTGTGTGTGACTGTGTGTGACTGTGTGTGTGACTGTGTGTGACTGTGTGTGTGACATACGAGTGTGCAGAGAACCCCCCCCCCCCCGTACGAGTGTGCAGAGGAGAACCCCCCCCCCCCCCATACGAGTGTGCAGAGGAGAACCCCCCCCCCCATACGAGTGTGCAGAGGAGAACCCCCCCCCCCCCCCCCCCCCATACGAGTGTGCAGAAGGAACCAGCCTCCTGACATCATAGAGATACTGTGCCAGCGCAGAGACAGGTCCGTGTAGCTGGGAGGGAGCTGGTTTGGTTACTATCTAATCTGGTCTCTCTCTCTTCCTTTGTCCCTCCTCTCTCCTCCTCTCTCCACCATCACTCCTCTCTCTACCCTCTCCTCTCTCTCTCCTCCCTCCCTCCCTCAGCCCCTCCAGGTGCTGTTCGCCGGAGAGGCCACGCACAGGAAGTACTATTCCACTACCCATGGTGCTTTGCTGTCGGGACAGAGGGAGGCCAGTCGTTTGATAGAGATGTATCAGGACTTGCACAACGGACACACCACACAAGCCTAACGCATCAAAACCACAACCACTCAATAGTGACGACAAAACAAACCATTTGTGTTTTATGCTTTGTTTTTTATTTTAACAAAATGAAGTTGTACACTTAAGAAGCATAGTAGGGGCATTATAAAGAGATGGAGAAATGAATAATGTTTGTACTGTTTTGTAGATGTAGCACACAGTAGATCTGACTCTCAGATGTACAGTGCATAATAGCGCTGAAGGTGCCAGCGTCATCTCTGGCTCTTATCATTCTGTTGTCCTTTTTTAATCAATACATTCATGTTTATATAACAATGTCTATAATATAACATTTTAAGTGCCTTCTGTATTTAATGTCATTGTATTGAAAAACAAAAAAATAATGGCAGGATTAAATAAAGATTGCTGGTTTATGTCTGTGTAATTGTCAGTGAATTAGATTTTCAGACTGCAGATTTAAAGAATACTCCCTCAATCGCTTCTCTCCATCTACATCTCTACTCTCATTCAGACAGACTTGTTAAGACGTAGAACTTGCGCCAATCGTACATTTCGCCATTGGTCTAAATTGAACAGACACGGATTGGTGGAACAGATTCTCCCCCCTTTCGTTCCGTCTTTTGAGGTAGTGATATTCCCGCAACGGCCCGACTCCCCTTTTCGTCTGAATGGTACGTTCCGCCAGCACGGAACACTACTGAAGAACTGCTGATTGTTCACGCCTCTTTTAAATGCGGAGGGGGGGAATGCTCTCTAAACAAAGAGCTGCCACGGAAATATTACACCTCTATCTAAATGGGCAGAGCGCTGATATTGTGGGTCCAATATCTATTTGCAGCAAATTTGCGGAAGCTCTGTCTAAAAATGCCTACTCTCTCTCTGTCTCTCCCTTTGTCTGTCTCTCTACTCCCCTACTCTCTCTCTCTGTCTCTATCTCTCTCTCTCTACTCCCCTACTCTCTCTCTCTCTCTCTACTCCCCTACTCTCTCTCTCTACTCCCCTACTCTCTCTCTCTCTCTCTCTCTACTCCCCTACTCTCTCTCTCTACTCCCCTACTCTCTCTCTCTGTCTCTCTCTCTCTCTCTCTCTCTACTCCCCTACTCTCTCGCTCTGTCTCTCTCTCCCTTTGTCTCTCTACTCCCCTACTCTCTCTCTCTCTACTCCCCTACTCTCTCTCTCTCTCTCTCTCTCTCTACTCCCCTACTCTCTCTCTCTCTCTCTCTCTCTCTCTCTACTCCCCTACTCTCTCGCTCTGTCTCTCTCCCTTTGTCTCTCTACTCCCCTACTCTCTCTCTCTCTCTACTCCCCTACTCTCTCTCTCTCTCTACTCCCCTACTCTCTCTCTCTCTACTCCCTCTACTCCCCTACTCTCTCTCTCTCTCTCTCTCTCTCTACTCCCCTACTCTCTCTCTCTCTCTACTCCCCTACTCTCTCTCTCTACTCCCTCTACTCCCCTACTCTCTCTCTCTACTCCTCTACTCTCTCTCTCTCTCTCTCTACTCCCCTAGTCTCTCTCTCTCTCTCTCCTCCCCTTCTCTCTCTCTACTCCCCTACTCTCTCTCTCTCTCTACTCCCCTACTCTCTCTCTCTGTCTCTCTCTCTCTCTCTCTCTCTCTACTCCCCTACTCTCTCGCTCTGTCTCTCTCTCCCTTTGTCTCTCTACTCCCCTACTCTCTCTCTCTCTACTCCCCTACTCTCTCGCTCTGTCTCTCTCTCCCTTTGTCTCTCTACTCCCCTACTCTCTCTCTCTCTCTACTCCCCTACTCTCTCTCTCTCTCTCTCTCTCTCTCCTCCCCTACTCTCTCTCTCTCTCTACTCCCCTACTCTCTCTCTCTACTCCCTCTACTCCCCTACTCTCTCTCTCTACTCCTCTACTCTCTCTCTCTCTCTCTCTACTCCCCTAGTCTCTCTCTCTCTCTCTCCTCCCCTTCTCTCTCTCTCTCTACTCCCCTACTCTCTCTCTCTCTCTACTCCCCTACTCTCTCTCTCTCTCTCTCTCTACTCCCCTACTCTCTCTCTCTCTCTCTCTACTCCCCTACTCTCTCTCTCTCTCTACTACCCTACTCTCTCTCTCTCTACTCCCCTTCTCTCTCTCTCTCTCTACTCCCCTACTCTCTCTCTCTCTCTTTATGGCATGAAAGAACAATGTTCATATTGCCAAAGCAACAGTGGTTGACTATATACAGAAATATACATATAATATACATATAAATATACATATAAATTAAAGTCTTACTCTTATACATAAAAAGCAAAATAAATATATAAGTAGCTCAAGAAAAAAGGAAAGAAAAAGTAGTTAGATAAAAGTTGAATAGGAAGGTGTTTTCTCCGACAGTGAAGGGTCTGGGTTACTGCGTGTTCAGTGAAGGGTCTGGGTTACTGCATGTTCAGTGAAGGGTCTGGGTTACTGCATGTTCAGTGAAGGGTCTGGGTTGCTACGTGTTCAGTGAAGGGTCTGGGTTGCTACGTGTTCAGTGAAGGGTCTGGGTTACTGCGTGTTCAGTGAAGGGTCTGGGCTGCTACGTGTTCAGTGAAGGGTCTGGGTTGCTACGTGTTCAGTGAAGGGTCTGGGTTGCTACGTGTTCAGTGAAGGGTCTGGGTTGCTACGTGTTCAGTGAAGGGTCTGGGTTGCTACGTGTTCAGTGAAGGGTCTGGGTTGCTACGTGTTCAGTGAAGGGTCTGGGTTACTGCGTGTTCAGTGAAGGGTCTGGGTTGCTACGTGTTCAGTGAAGGGTCTGGGTTACTGCATGTTCAGTGAAGGGTCTGGGTTGCTACGTGTTCAGTGAAGGGTCTGGGTTACTGCGTGTTCAGTGAAGGGTCTGGGTTACTGCATGTTCAGTGAAGGGTCTGGGTTGCTACGTGTTCAGTGAAGGGTCTGGGTTACTATGTGTTCAGTGAAGGGTCTGGGTTACTATGTGTTCAGTGAAGGGTCTGGGTTACTATGTGTTCAGTGAAGGGTCTGGGTTGCTACGTGTTCAGTGAAGGGTCTGGGTTACTGCATGTTCAGTGAAGGGTCTGGGTTACTGCATGTTCAGTGAAGGGTCTGGGTTACTGCGTGTTCAGTGAAGGGTCTGGGTTACTGCGTGTTCAGTGAAGGGTCTGGGTTACTGTGTGTTCAGCTCCCAGACTCAGACCCACAGCGTGAGTATCAGTAGTTATGTGTTCAGCTCCCATACCCAGACCCACAGAGTGAGTATCAGTAGTTATGTGTTCAGCTCCCATACCCAGACCCACAGAGTGAGTATCAGTAGTTGTGTTCAGCTCCAGACCCACAGAGTGAGTATCAGTAGTTATGTGTTCAGACCCAGACCCACAGAGTGAGTATCAGTAGTTATGTGTTCAGACCCAGACCCACAGAGTGAGTATCAGTAGTTATGTGTTCAGACCCAGACCCACAGAGTGAGTATCAGTAGTTATGTGTTCAGACCCAGACCCACAGAGTGAGTATCAGTAGTTATGTGTTCAGACCCAGACCCACAGAGTGAGTATCAGTAGTTATGTGTACGTCATTAAGTGTTTGTGTCCCTAGTCTAAGAATGTATGTGAGTGTGTGTGCAATGGAATTACAGAAACATTTCTTATCCATATACAGTAAATCACAGTCTTATACATACCATTTCTATTTAAACATACACACAGACTTCTTATGCTTACTATTCAGGAATTCTACATTTTAAAAGAACATGTTACATTATATAAAAATAATAATATCTATACACATTAAAGCAATTCATATCTATATTAAAGGAGTAACAACAACTAATATTATAATTTAGTGATTCATTCATTTGGTATATTATTAGTTCTCAAGTTGTGACATTTTTGGACAAATTTAGCTGCAATTAATGTACATTTTTGCTTTTCACCTAATAAGTACGGCATTTTTCCAACATCAGTTTTCATCTCAAATTCTTCATATATTTTTGTGATTAGGGGGAAATAGCTTTGTCTAAAATGTTGGTATTGTTCACATACTGTGAGGAAGTGAAGTTCAGTTTCGACTTCCTGTGATACACAACTTGAGCACAACCTTCTCTGGGAAGCCAAGTTTGTCTGTGGTGGCCCTTTTCAATACCCAGATTATGTTCACTTAGTCTGTACATAGTCAGTGTTTTCCGTAGTTTGCCAATGTATAATTTCGATTTAAAGCCAAATAGCATTCTAATTTGTTTTGGGTTCGTGTCATAGTGTTCCAATGGATGATATATTTTTATTTTTGTTGTTTAGCAATTTCTTTTTAGTTTATTAGGTGGGCTAGCTTGCAGAAGCTAGCCCAACTTGTGATATTCCCACTCCTTTCTTTCTTTCTTTCTTTAAACTTTATTTATATAGCGCCTTTCACAGCACGAATGCACAAAGCGCTTCACAATACAAATAACACATAAAGAGGAAGAAAGTGACATACAAAAAAAAACATACATACATAAACATACATAAAATACAAGGCAATTACAATAGTGTGTAGTCGTGTTTGAGTCATTTTAACCTGCTTCCCTTTTAGTCCTGAAAGTTCAGTGCCAACATTCCGAATATTAATTGGATTTCCCTATATTACTAGAAAGCACAGTTTCTCAGCTTTCAGGAAGTGTTGGAATGTTGGACATTTTTAGATATATTTATTTGATTTTTTTTACATTTTTGCCAGTGATGCGGTAGGCTTCAAAGGCTGTCATGGTGGCTTGCCAAAACTAACGTGTATGTATTCGTTATGGTGCAAAAGCGCCACCATGTGGAGAAGCCCTGTTACTGCACGCAGACAGACGCCATCTGCCGGGGCGGGGATGAGAACGTCAGGGCCACAGGGGGCGGGGCTTGTTGATCACACATCCGAGTATGACCCAACTCCGAGGTGAGGATCAACAGGGAAGGAAGGATGTTACCGGGTCGACCCACACTTCAGTCCAACAGCTTGGGCACAGACTGCCACTTAGTGCTCTGTGGCCTAATCAACCTGAGATTGGTCTATATGCTACATGCATTGTTGTCCAATATATCCCCCCATGAACAATAGTAATAGGTTTGTAATGTAATTATATTCCAAAGACAGAAAAAAACAACTACTGCAACAAAAGAACCATTATGCATGTCAGACACTTAAAAGCCTAATGGCATTCATGCTTGTAGTCAGCTGCATTAAAGTTCATTTAGACAATCCAATTCTCCAGATGATACCCAAGGAATGTCTTCATTTTAAATATGATCTGCCAATAGGATGTGAACCCAGACCTCCAGAGGGAGGCGGTCGAGGGGAGCTCCCCCGGCCTCAGACGGAGCAGCCCAAGAGGGCTGAGTGGATCGGGCCACGCCCCCGGCCTCCGGCCCAGACCCATGGGGTCCGTCCCCCAGACTGCCGCCGGCCGAGAGCCGTTCTCCCGGAGGACGGCGGCCCCCAGGGGCGCCTCGTCCAGGTTCGTCAGGAGCTCCATCGTCATCCTGTCGTCGTTCGCCGTGTCCACCCTGGCAAGAAGATCCGCAAATCCAGGAAGAGACACGACTCCAGGGAGAGACACGACTCCAGGGAGAGACACGACTCCAGGAAGAGACACGACTCCAGGGAGAGACACGACTCCAGGAAGAGACACGACTCCAGGAAGAGACACGACTCCAGGGAGAGACACGACTCCAGGGAGAGACACGACTCCAGGCTGAAGCCCAACGAGAGATGGCGAAGCGCCACGCATGGAGACGCCCCGGGTTTCAATAGGGGTAGAGGCCTGCTGTGTCTCTCGTTATAACATTTGTGTCTCATAACATTTGTGTCTCGTTATAACATTTGTGTCTCGTTATAACATTTGTCTCATAACATTTGTGTCTCATTATAACATTTGTGTCTCATAACATTTGTGTCTCATAACATTTGTGTCTCATAACATAACATTTGTGTCTCATAACATTTGTGTCTCGTTATAACATTTGTGTCTCATTATAACATTTGTGTCTCATAACATTTGTCTCATAACATTTGTCTCATAACATTTGTGTCTCATTATAACATTTGTGTCTCATAACATTTGTCTCGTTATAACATTTGTGTCTCGTTATAACATTTGTCTCATAACATTTGTGTCTCATTATAACATTTGTGTCTCATAACATTTGTGTCTCATAACATTTGTGTCTCGTTATAACATTTGTGTCTCATTATAACATTTGTGTCTCATAACATTTGTGTCTCATTATAACATTTGTGTCTCGTTATAACATTTGTGTCTCATTATAACATTTGTGTCTCATTATAACATTTGTGTCTCATAACATTTGTGTCTCATAACATTTGTGTCTCATTATAACATTTGTGTCTCATAACATTTGTGTCTCGTTATAACATTTGTGTCTCGTTATAACATTTGTGTCTCGTTATAACATTTGTGTTATAGCATGTGTGTATCAGTCTGTGTTGACTGGGGAGAAAAGCCAGCTGGGACTGTTTGGACGTACGCAGGATGTCTCAGGGAAGCCAAGTCTCTCTCAACACCCCTGGGGGGGAATGACGCAATATAATATTGGTATCTGATGTGGGCCTGGTTGCTATGTCAACAGCGGAAAATACAGAGAATGCCATGAGCTGGAGGAAGAACTCTACCAGCTGATGACTGATGATGCAATGCCAAATTTAATTTAGTATATTGTGCTAGTGGGCAATGTACACAAGGGGATATTTAGCTTGATTTGTATACACTGTAGTCATATATTTATCTATAGTTCTCAATGCAAATATTACTGATGTTATGTTATTTTTATTTATAATGCGCCCCCCAACCAACTGTTACATCAGCGAGGGGCGCAGCCCAGGTACAAAGAGAGACAAACAAAAACAAAGGACATATATATATGATATATCAGGGAGTTGAAGGAAACCGTCTTGTGCTGTTCCTCATAAAAGAAATACTATACATATCTGTCGTTTGGAACTGATCCCCAAATAACCAGATATTGGTTATTATAGACTCCACTGCATGTTTTCTGCCTCCTAAGTAAAAGTCCAACACAAGTACTAGTGCTATTTCAGTGCCTGAGTAACACCTGAGGCTTAAATGTGGTATAAAGCAACACTACATAATACAGTGTGTATCAACGTTGTGGGCAGCAGTGAGATTGTCCTGGGGCCTCATTTATCATTGAGGTACGCCATATTTTACACGGTCTTTTTCGCGATTTCAGGTGTACGCCATTTCCCCCCCCCACATTGCGATTTATCAAGCCGAAAGGGCGAAAATGTAGTTGCCTTTCTAGTCGCTTTTGTAGGACACCTCTCAACTTGTCCTACCGATTTACACGGTTTTCTACACCCTTTTTGAACACAGGGGGAACTGGCGACGCAGGTGGTGCGTCGGTGAATTACAATGTTTGATGGAGAGAATAAGAGCGACAGTTCATGAACGCACAATCATGTAGGCTAATAGCCCAATTCAGCACCAACATATATCGCAATGCAAGATTAGTCCTCTAACCGGCTCATTCATGGTCCGATATGGATTTGTTCCCCAAACTGAACCTATGCGCTGTCCCAAACCTTTCCGCGCTATATGTCACACACCTAATGCCATCAAACGGCAATAATTGACCAATTAGATTGTCAGTAATATGTGATCATGTGGACCTGTTTGCTGTTTGGTAAGCATATAAATGACAGTCCTCCTGTGCGTAATGCGAGCCTAAATGAATCCGGCGCTACTCGGCCTACTGGCCGAGATAGAACTCCAAAGAGGTGACGGCGATGGCGACTGCACCCACATAAGGGCACCATCAGTGAATGAATACGTCTATGTGAATCGCTAAAATGTGCACACTATAAATACCCAAATCATATGTGACGCCGACATGCTCATCACAAGTGTAGTGGCACGGTGGCCTGGCTCCACGCATGACTCATTCATCCTGGCGCACAGCAGGTTAGGGGCTAGACTGGAGGCAGGCGCTGCGCGTGACGGCTGGCTTGTTGGTGTGTGCATAGCCAAGATACATATTCTTTGTCTTATTTACTTTAATCTTTATTAGCATTTTCCATCCATACAACGACAATACAATAAAACATAAAAACTTACAATAACAGCTTATGGGTACTTCCATCCATGCAGCTTTTTTTTCTTACTCAAATATGAAAATTTTTATATTAGTGGTATCATCACACTTCCTTCTATAATCCATCCATTTTCCCATCTCCCTTCAAACTTTCCTTCCTGCATCCTCAATGCATAAATAAATCTCATAAATCTCCTCCACAACACCCACCACTGCTCCTTGGTTGGGGGTTCCACCTTATACCAAGCCCTCATTATTGTCTTTTTACTAGCAACCAATAGTACTTTCACTAGGTATCTGTCCCCTCCTTGTACATCATTCTGTTATGTTTGCCAAGATGTATATTCAAAGCTGATAAGAATGAGAACCAGTCAAGACCCCACCACAAAATGAGGACCCAAGCCCTCAGCCCCCTCCCCGTCATGAGGGTTACCAGCGGGGCCAAAGGGCCCACACTGAGGTCATGCGCCAGCTATGAAGACACAAACAAGTAAGGTTCACATTTCTACCATTTTATTGTCTGTTGGTGGGTGACTGTGTGAGGTGTGTGAGTGCGTTTGTGAGTGAATGTGTGAGGTCCGTGAGTGTGGTAGTGAGTGACTGTGTGAGGTCCGTGAGTGTGGTAGTGAGTGACAGTGTGAGGTCCGTGACAGCATGTGTGAGGGAATGAAGTGCAGTGAGGATGTCCTGTTGGCTCTGGTGGTGTAGTGTGGTGACCTCCACCAACTGCTGCACAATCGCCCCACAACTGCCCCAATCCCTTCTGCCATTTCCCTCTGGGCCTCTAGGGTCATGAGCCTCCAGCACAGCGTCTGAGAGGAAGCCCAGCCCTCAGGGACCCTTGAGGCAGGGACGCTGGCAGCCGGAGGTGGAGGCGTGGGCGGTGGAGACGGAGACGGAGGCGCTGGAGATGGCACTGGAGGTGGAGGCCGGTGCGCTAGAGGTGGAGGCACTGGAGGTCGTGGCGCTGGATGTAGAGGCTGCAACCGGCGGGGGCACGACCGTCAGGTCAAGGACCACTGCAGACTCCCCCTCCTCTGAGTCCCACCCCACGTCAGAGTCTGGAGAAACAATTTCAGTCATTTTCTTTGAGTTTGTCTGTTAACTTGATTATGCATTAAACATTTTATTGTGTAGTGTAGGACGGAGCGCTTGGTGAGAATGAGAGGATTTGTCGCAACGGACCGCCGGTGCGATATTCCTGTCACGGTGACCTTGGTCTTGAATAACTATCACCTTTTTAGTTATTCTAAGTAACCTTAAAAAGCTACTTATAGCTAGATTAATTTAGAGTTTTATCCTATAGCCGGTTCAAGGTTGAATTAGTTCTGGTTTTGGTTTGATACGGAATCCTACAATATCCAAATTCAATAAGGTCACCACTCTCACTACCAAGACTTATAAACAGTGATTCCTATTCCTTTTTTGATGCTAAAACATCTCACCACTTGTGATACCTATTTTAGTCACTAGGATCTAGATACCCCTTTTTATAGGTGCTTATCTGACTCTTCAAATATTATTTTAACAAGCATCGATCCTCACTGTTGACAGACATACCTTTTGGTTTCTTGTCCTAACAGACATATTGAACCATCTACTCCTTGAGAAAATTATCTGAGAGAATAGTCTATTTCACTGTTCCTACCCGATTCTATCCTCTGACTAATGCTTGGAAAGACCGCAGACCCGGCTTGATGGACTTTAATGCGCTAATTCCAACTATGGTCTTTCGCTCCGTCGGTGAGGATTGTAAAGGGCCTACTTTTAAAATACCACCACTCTAAGTTGTCGTTTGGTAATGTCGTTCGCTCATGGAGCTCTCTCCGGTGCCCGCTTTATCTCACCCGAAGGTTAAGGTAGTGGGAGTACACCAGCTAGTGTTAACGGCCTCGATTGAGTTATTCTGCTAACATCGAGACCAGACAGTTTCTCAGGTGCCAATAAAAGGCGTATATGCTTCCTCTTTTGGTGTCTGTGGTTTAGTTTGTGATACTCGTCAGCATCACTTTTGACCACAAGTCCCAGAAGGCTTAATGGTGCTAGTAGGGCTTACCAGTGAAAACCTAAATCAATAGGTCACTCACCCTTTTGTTGAACGTGCTGTTACAGCTGAGAGGAGGCAGTGCTGGATGGAGAAGGATGTCCCAAAAAACTTCTTGTCTTTAAAAAGTTTTATTTAAAATTATAGAAGTTTACAATATATGCCAACAGAGGGCACTTTAAATCTAACAAGTAAAAATAAGGATTGACACACAGTTCAATCAAAGTATAAAAAAAAAAAAAACAGTTCTGAACAAAGTTTTCAGATGGGTTCTTTCACAATCAAATCATTACACGCATGCAATAACAGATCAAGAGAGAGACAGAGACCCTAAGCTAATCATACAGTATTTATACTATTCTAAACAGTCTGAGGCCACGCAGGTTGTGGTCAGATAAAACCATACCTACGTCAATTATTACATCAGATAAAATTCCAATATACATCTATTACTAAATTTGGGCATGAAAAGTTTAACATCTACGTTTGTGAAACCATGTCCGTGCGTCACTCACGCCACTCATACGTCATTCAACCTCCCTGCCCCCTGTCTATCTACGTTTGTGAAACCAGGCCTGCGTATGTAAGTACGTCACCCACGCTTTTCATGCGTCTGTGACCTTGCTGTCACCTATATACCTACGTCAATCAGACCAGATGGATAGACAGTCAATAGTTCATCAAAACCACAAATGCATCAATCATGATGGCAGTCAGACAGTCAAAAGTTCAGCAGACGCTTTTAATACGTCAATCTAAGATGGATAGACAGTCAATAGTTCATTACTTGCGTCAATCAGTTATCACACGTGCATCACGTGTAAGAAAAAAAATTCCCCTATAGCATAAGGCATACAAGACCTTAAGGCTTCATGCGTATATGAAACTAACACCTTTCTTCGCTTGCAAAAGAAAAATCCCCCCCCCCCCTGCAAAATTCTACAGGAAGCACCATACACAGAAGCTTACAGTATGCAGGCAGGCAGAGACAGAGACATGAGATGAAATCCAAGGTCTAAGGTCAAAATGGACTGTGAATGGCCACTCGTTCAACAGTAGCCATATTCAATTGATATGTTTTTCTGTTGGCAGCCAAATAAATGCTTAAGTGTGATTTACCGGGTGATTTAGATGAGAGTCTTAATTTCCCAGAGGGGAAAATGTTTCATGTGGTCTAACATTATGAAGTGGTCATCTGTGTTATCGTTCCCTGTTTTTGGTCCTAAATCAATCATAGCCTACCACAGAATGTGTGGAATGTTTGCTTTCCTCACACATAATACAGCATGTCCGTGTAGCCTACGCCACATACAGGATGCACCAAACATACAGTAGGCTACCTAAACTAGGAGCAATCAGACAAATGTAGGCTCGTACAAATAGCTTACCTTCCGAAGATGATTTTCTTTCCTCGCGTGGACCTCACCAACAAGCACATGCACCTCCGTCTCCGAAAAGTTTCTCTTCTTTCCGCGTTTTTCCATAAACGTATTTGTCTGTCCTATGCTCCACGCTATATTATGTCGGTTCCTTCCGGGGTATCCACGTTGTGCGCTGTCATAGTTTTGACCATATATGGTTGAATTTGGGCGTGGAGAGGGCGGAACACGGGGCGCGTACGCTCTCTTCTCCACCACCGTCGGATTTTCTGTGGTGAATTTGGCGTACGCCATTTTTGATAGATCCGAAAAGCGTGTAAATATTCTCGTCGTACGCTACTTTTCGCATTTTCCTCGTTTTCGTCGTACGCCCTCTTTTACACCTGAATTTACACGCTCTTTGATAAATGAGGCCCCTGGAGTAGACATATATACGTATGCCCACAGAGGGCAGTGTTGCAATAATATCACACTCTCTCTTTGCCAACCTATCACGTGTAAATTCTGTACTGTAATAATACTGTATCTATCTCTATGGTCAAATGTTTGGTTTTGAATATTGGAACAAATAAAATGATAAAAGAAATACTAATATGTTTAATGTTTATTTTACATTTTAAAAAATTGTACAAGTACAAAGAAGATATGATTTTATAGTCCGATTCAAGATTAGGTCAACATTGCCCAAAGCACAACAAGTCCATCTTGTGTGTTTTACATGTGGCAGTGTTTGTGTGTGTGAGTGTGAGTGTGTGTGTGTGTGTGTGAGTGTGTGTGTGTGTACTGACCATTGGGATAGCCCTAGCCGTACTCTGTGCCCACCTGTCCCAGGTCCTCTGAGAAGGTCCAGCCCTTGACGGCGTGGTCCCTGGCCACCTGGAGGGGGAGGACGACACCTCAGACGCCTCTAAACGCTCTCCACACGCCTTTTATTCCACACACACAAACACTGAATCGTCCGCACTGAGTTTACATTGAAACATCCGTTGGCTGAGTCGATATCTACGTTAAGAACGGACTCAACTGGTTGTGAGAGTTCAAAATGGGCAGGGGAAGTGATGGAGGCTATTGAGGAAGGAGAGAGAGAGAGAGTAAAAGAGAGAAGAGAGAGAGGGGAAGCTACTGAGACTATTAAGGAAGGAGGGAAAAAGAGAGAGAGAGAGAGAGAGGGGAAGCTACTGAGACTATTAAGGAAGGAGGGAAAAAGAGAGAGAGAGAGAGAGAGAGAGAGAGAGAGGGGAAGCTACTGAGACTATTAAGGAAGGAGGGAAAAAGAGAGAGAGAGAGAGAGAGAGACACGCGCAGCAGACATCACCCCTACAGCCACGCCCCCTGACCTTGGCGCAGATGCTGGCGGCGCTGACGACGGGGAAGAGGGAGTCGGCCTTGGGGCGCACCGTCACCTCCACGCCGGGGAAACGCAGGGACAGCTTCTCCTGGTACTTCTCCGCCGGGCCCACCGTGTCCACAAACACCTGGGGGGGGGTTAGCGGAGGGATGGGGGGGGGGGGGGGGGCGGGGGCAAGTCAAGTCACAGTACGTGATATTTTGACGTTGGCGTTCATGGTTTTCCGCGCCAAGTCCTACTGTTGAAGTGGTATTTTTTAATTGTTTTATTTACCCTTTATTAAACCAGGTAAAGAAGCTTGAGATCAAAGAACTCTTTTTCGAGCAACACCTGACCAAAATGGCAGCATAAAAAAACAACAAGAAACTAAAGCAAAGACAGACCAATATAGAACACAGTTGGCCAGAAGACAGAGAACACAGACAGCAGAAGGGAGAGAGATCAGATACAGCATGCAGGTATAGCAGGTATAGCAGAGGCTTCGTACCTCTTCTTTTTTTAGATAAGATATTTTTGGGCTTTTCAGCTTTTAATGGACAGGACAGTTGAGAGAGACAGGAAATGTGGGGGAGAGAGAGAGAGGGGAGTACATGCGGCACAGGACCCGAGCCGGGAATCGAACCCGGGTCCGCCGCACGAAGGCCTAGCCTCCATATGGGGCGCGCCTTAACCGGTGAGCTACCGGGGCGCCCCCTAGCTTCCTACCTCTTTGAGCTGAACCCCACTATCCAGCGCGTACTGCACCAGCCCGATGGCCGCGTCATGAGAGAGAGCGTTCAGGTTGGATTTGGCCCTGTGGAGAAGGAAGACGTGTGTGTGTGTGTGTGTGTGTGTGTGTGAGAGAGAGAGAGCGTTCAGGTTGTATTTGGCCCTGTGGAGAAGGAAGACGTGTGTGTGTGTGTGTGTGAGAGAGAGAGAGAGAGCGAAAGAGAGAGAGAGTGTGTGTGTGCGTGTGTGTGAGTGAGTGTACCTCTGGAGCATGCTGTTGGATATAGTGTTGGGTGAGAGGATCTGTAGAGCCCAACCAACAAAGCTTTTAGCCTCGTCCAGCTTCCTAAACAAGTTCTCTCTCTCCGCCTCTGACAAGGTCTTTGAATCTGGAGAACAACAAACACACACACACACACACACACAAACACGCACACACACACACACGTCTAATATCAAAGTCCTCATCGTAAATGTAGACATAAGTAGGGCTGGGTATCGATTCGAATTTCAAGAATCGATTCGATTCCGATTCACAAGGTTCAGAATCGATTATCACAATTAAATTAGATTTGATTCAATATCGATTCGGTTAGTGTTACTAAAACCAGTTTTTTTGAGCTGTAACCTTAATTACATGACTGCCAAGTTATGCAACACATCAATACTACAGCTGGGTATCGATACTGATTTCCAAAAATGAATGAATGAATCATTGAATTAATTCATGAATTATTCATTCCTTCATTTATTCATTCATTCATTAAATAAAAGATCGATTTTGGGATTCATTAATCGATGTAATCGATTTTTTTTAACCCAGCCTTAAGACATAAGACACATCCTTCACTCACCTGCCACTTTCAAGCCCTTCAAATCCTCCTTCTTGGAGACGGGACAGAAGCAGATACCGTAGACCATGGGTCCTAAGATCACAGAAGAGCACAACAACGCCAGGCTATCATCACTGGGAGGGGGTGCAGGGTGATTAATAACTGGCTCTCTGGGTGAGGTGTTCTTACCCAACACTGGGCCCCTGCCGGCCTCGTCTATGCCCAGGCAACAGTCCTCTGTCTTGCACACTTCAGGTATGGCCGACGCCAGCCGACAGCTGACTGAGTTGTCTGCTTCATACTCGCCGAGGTCCATGGCTGTCAAGTTCAAGTCTGAGACACTAGTGTAAACACAAACAAGAACAACACAAACAAGAACAACACATCTTCTGAGTCAGTGACAACTGTCATAGCTACCGCAGCAACATGTTACACGGTCAGTCTTGTTCATGACAGATTAACGTAACGCACACAATGACTACAATCACTCTGTCCCGTGTCTGTCTGCCTCATACTCACAATTACACACCACTGTCTCTCTCTCTCTCTCTCTCTCTCTCTCTCACACACACACACACACACACACACACACACACACACACACACACACACACACACACACACACACACACACACACACACACACACACACACGAGCTCCAAGATAGCCACCCATCGCTACCATAACACATAAAGTTAGGTATAGGACATCTGCGACCAATGTTAGCCAGCTAGCTGGATCTTTCACGCTAGCTAGCTCAGCTCGACATGCACTAGTCTACTTTGCGTCATGTAGGCTACGGGTCACACTTAGCTGTGGCCATTTACTTAGCTAGCTATTGATCTGCTGCATAACACAATTCCTAGCGGACATAAAAAGCTGAAGAGTCCGTTTTACCCCGCGGGTTCTGGATGGTTGTTGACACTTGCTCAGATTTGGCGCCCTATCTCTGACGTAAACGAATTTCCTACGGTCTTTCATGGGAAATGTAGTTCTAATATGGAAAATGTAGTTCTAATAGTAATACAAGAAGCGCACCAATAACATTTTGTGAATGCAACTCGGAAGATGACTTTTCAAAGATCTAATCAATAATGCTATGCTGCAATAGTTAACAAGCCCACACGCCCACTATGTTTGAAATGTTTGTTCATTCGTGTCCCCACATAAGCTGCACGTAAACGTAGGCTGCAGCATCACATTTGATAGGCTAAAATGGTAATATTACGAGTCCGTTATTTAGGAGATATGTTTCTGCACCGTCTTTATGTACCCTACGTTGAAATGTGTATTTATACAAGGGCCATGGCTTATTATGAATTAACTGAAGTTCATAATAAATAGCCACTGGGCTTTGTTTATAAAATGCACGATGTTATGACAACAGCAAGCACACGCACCATCAGATTTCCGTGCGCATAATAATGAATGACATCACAATAGCCACATTCTGTCATAATTCTTATAAGTTGAGTATAAGAGTTGAAAATTGTTTCAGAGTTCATTTCACATCAACGGACAACCTTTCATCAGTATACTGTACGATTATTCAGCAACCTGTATATTCAATTCTTCACGTTGAAGTAAGTAGATTAATTTTTGAATAATGTGAATTTCTTTTGATTTAAAGTTTGACATTTATATTAGAAGACGTTCAAGTAATTCTAGTGTTTCTTGCAGTTCTGTCTCAACAGAGTTTTAAAAAGAGCCCCTATGGATAGCCAATCCATGGGTGAGGCCTCTCCTTCAAGCGGTTCTAACTTGCAGGAGGTAACTTGAAACACTATCTAATATCATCTCACAAAATATAAAGATATATAAAATATCATCCCCTCTCACTGTTTTGTCATCATTTAACCTGTCTTGCAGAAAAAGCCCCAGGAGGAACTCGCGAATGGCCAGGAACAGAGTGAACCGGCCTCAGCTTTCACATGTAAAGCCCCCAGGAAGAGCAAGCCTGTGGTGGTGCAATACGCCACCATTAAGAGGATCCTGATACAAACTCTAATCCTTATAAACTACAAGGTCTTCGGCAACAGGGACCTCAATGCCGAGGCCGGTCTTCTGTTAGAGAAAGTCGTGAAACTCCTGGGGGCCTTCACCTGGGTCAACCTCACCGAGGACGAGGACGTTGCCAACGTCTTTTTGAGATTCCGCGACGCCTCCGTGGTCGCCAAGAGCCTCGCGAGCAAGCTGGAGCTGGTGGCCGGATCGAAGCAGGTGCTCTGGAAGGCAGCGGCCAAGAGGTCGCTCTGCCTCGACAGCTACGTCGTCCACCTCGCCGCTCTCAGCGTCGCAAAGCAGGTCCCGGACGGCTTCTCGCCAGCGGAGGCCGCCGCCCAGGAGAGGATGCTGGGAAAAGTTCGGATCCCGCTTCAGTACCTCATCAGCAGTCCGTTCATCGACGACATCATCATCAAACTAGTCCTCCGGGTGAACCCTCTGAAGGAGTGTGACGTCGACCGGACGAAGGTTGATCTGGCCGTACTGTGCATCAGGATGAGCCTGATCATCCACGAGTCTCTTAGCAAGATCCCCGGGATCGTTATCAGTGACAACCTGCCCACGCCCGGCTACTACGTGAAACTCACTCTGCTGAGCCTGCACAGCGTCCTGGAAGAGGTGTGCGGCAAATCCGCCACGGTGAAGGACCCGGCGGTGGTGGCCGTCATGGCGGGTCTCATCATCGACCAGATCCTCAGTATGAGAGACCCCGTCCAGATGATGGTGTCCTTGCCCAGGAGGAGGAGCCCCGGCCAGCCCAGCGTGGCGGACGCAGAGATGGAGAGGGCGCTGTTCGCCAGGCCGCTGCCAGAGTCCCTGGCCGAGTTCATGTGCCGGCAGTACGGCCGCAGGATCAGCCGCATGGGGATCTTCCACAGGGCGTTCCACCTGGACGTCGAGATCGGGAAGCAAGACGTCTGGATGTCGCCGGACCGCTTCGCGGACCTCGATGAGCATTTGACTCCAGGCAGCAAGAGCCTGGAGAACACCGTGGCCATGGATTGCAGTGTTGACGTTTTTCTTGGCCGTAAATACGGCCTCAAATTCCCGATGCCTGAGCTGAACCAGGAGAACGAGTGTGAAGCTGGAGGGCCCACCAAGGCCACCGAGGAGCTCACCACGCTCACGGTCATTGAGGAGCAGACCGCTAAGACCCCAGAGGAACCTATCAAGGAGTCCATCAAGGGCACTGAGAACACCAAGGCCATTGAGGAGGTCCTCGAGGAGGCCACTGTGGCCCCCAAGGCCATTGAGGAGGCCACTGCTGCCCCCAAGGCCATCGAAGAGGCCACTGAAGCCCCTAAGGCCATTGAGGAGGCCATTGAGGAGCTCACTGCAGCCACCAAGGCCATTGAAGACGCCACCAAGGCCATTGACAAGGTTCTTGAGGAGGCTACGATGATGAAGAAAAAAAAGAAGGGGATTCGTAAATTCTTCGGCCGCCTCTGGAAGATCATGACCTGCTCCTCAAGCATCCCAAAGGATGACTGAGGAGGGCCGACAGCAGCACCAGCACCCCCCCCCCCCCCCAAACAATATCCATCCAACCCCTCCAACCCTCCAACCAGACCCTTGCCACCCTTCCAATCCATTCAACCCCTCCAACCAGACCCCCCCCACCCTTCCAATCCATTCAACCCTTGGCAAACCCTTATACTGCCCCTCCAAACCCTCATCCACATATATCAATAAATCAATAAATACGTAAATCAATAATAAATCATTGTTCTTTATTCCAGATTAGATTACTTTTTTTTAAGGATACTGTATACTGCTGCCCCCAAGGCCAGTGAGGAGGCCACTGAAGCCCCCAAGGCCAGTGAGGAGGCCATTGAAGCCCCTAAGGCCAGTGAGGAGGCCACTGAAGCCCCTAAGGCCATTGAGGAGGCCATTGAGGAGCCCACTGCAGCCACCAAGGCCATTGAAGAGGCCACTGCTGCCCCCAAGGCCATTGAGAAGGTTCTTGAGGAGGCCACTGAAGCCCCCAAGGCCATTGAGGAGGCCACTGAAGCCCCCAAGGCCACTGAGGAGGGCACTGCAGCCCCAAAGGCAATTGAAGAGGCCACTGAAGCCCCCAAGGCAACTGAGGAGGCCACTGAAGCCCCAAAGGCTATTGAAGAGGCCACTGAGGCCCCCAAGGCCATTGAGGAGGCCATTGAAGCCCCTAAGGCCATTGAAGAGGCCGTTGAGGACAGCACTGAAGCCCCTAAGGCCACTGAGGAGGCCACTGAAGCCCCCAAGGCAAATGAGGAGGTCACTGCGGCTATTGAGGCCATTGAATCTCCCAAGGTGATCAAGGAGGCGACTGAGGCTCCCAAGGCCATCCATGAGTCTACTAAGACCATCCATGAGTCTACTAAGACCATCCATGAGTC
>NC_140253.1:15807541-15832541 GCF_949987555.1 Borostomias antarcticus
GAGCCAGGAAAAGTAGAACCTTCTACTAGTAGCAGTCTTGCCGTAGTATGTACACAGACTTTATAGAAGTTATTACACAAGTGACTCAGACAAGTAACCAGGCCAGGTTAAGCCTGGCTTATGTGTGTTGGCTGGCTTGTTTCTGTGCGAGACTGGTAGGACGGTAATGTTTGATAAATAAAGATGGGTCTTGTCACCTGGACACATCAGTTCCAATGCTTCCAATGCTAATCCAGTACAATAAGAACGGGATAGCCAGTTAGCTCATGGGCTCACAACAACTAGCAGCAGCTTCCATAACATTAATGGTAGCGGTCAGTGGCTAAAGCAGTTACACTGATGATAACATAAAGTCATCCCCACCAGTAACCCCGGTCTCCTGGGTGGGAGTCCAATGCTCTCACCACTACTCTACTTGTGCAGTGGAGATCGGCGGGTTTGGTTTTGGTGTCCTTCTTCCAGTCCCTAGTGTGGGTTGGGGTTAGAATATGGGTTGGGGTTAGGACAGGATCTGATCTATAAGGCAAGGGGTAAAGGTTGGAGTGAAAGGATGAACATGTGGAGGTTTGGGGTATAGTATGATTTTGGTGTCCTTCTCGATTTTGGTGTGCTGGGACTACTGCCTCTTGTGGTGCCAACAGAGAAATGCAGGCCAACATTGTCCGCAGTAACGGAGGGGAGGGAGGGAGGGAGTGATGACCGGACGAACGCTATACTAGGTGTGCTGGCACTGTAAATCACGCACAAAAAAGCATCAAATACATTAAGCTCATTTCTCCATCACCACCTAAAGCTGTGCCAGTCAACAGTCAGTCTAATCACTGAAAATAAACCACATAGGCGTAGAGCGACTGGTGCATCACATCCTATACAAAAATTAATTAGTATAGGATTTGAAGTGTCGTACTCCTATTGTAATGAGGACTGTCTGTCTATAATGCAGTAGCGTACCGTGGGGTCTTGTACAGGGTCTTCTCTGACATTGTTATTACTCCCGATGCCCCCCAACCCCCCCCCCCCCCTGCACACCCCGTACACACACGCAGATAGGGAGAGAAACTACGCATGTAGGGGTCAGTGGAGTCTTTTGGTTTTGATGTTCTGGGACTACTGCCTCTTGTGGTAGCAGCAATGGAATTGCAGGTCAACAACATGCCGCAAGAAAGACGCAAGACGCAAGAAGCACGGACAAAAAGGATTCCCTCTCCTTGGTGTGTCGGCTTACAGCCAACACACAAAAACAGTGGAGGATCGTTTGCCTGTGTTTCAGTGTAACTGTTTAATTTTCCACACACCGGATTTTAAACTGCTGGCACTCGTAGCTCACACACATATAGCTTGACAGCTCACACACATATTATATATCAAAATGTTCACACAACTGTGCTGATTCGTACAATGTAAGTATCTAAGCTGTGTGACTTACAGTTTTCGCTGTATGACGATTTGTTCGGTAACTGCGCTCCCCATTGAAACGTATGGCACCGCACTCTATCTTTTGAGCTGTTAATTTAGCATTTTTACCCTTTTTCTAACTTGTCGCCATGCCTACAGTTTTAACAGCTCATACACATATTATATATCGAAATGTTCACACAACTGTGCTGATTCGTACAATGTAAGTATCTAAGCTGTGTGACTTACCGTTTTTGAGGTATGACGATTTGTGCGGCAACTGCGCTCCCCATTGAAACATATGGTGCCGCACTCTAACTTTTGAGCTGCTATTTTTCCATGTTCACCCTTTTTCTAACTTGTTGCCATGCCTACAGTGTTTAAGCTATACTGACATATTATACATAGAAATGTTCTGCAAGTTCTCAGGATTCCTATGGTGTCAATAAAGAAGCTGTAACATTTATAGTTTTCGCGATAGAGCTGTCTGAAGCGGACCATGTCTAGGATCAGAGTGTCAGTTGGGATTAGAGTGGTGGCAGCTGTTGCTTTTTTTGAATTTGTGTGCATGTGCAGCCTCTCTTAAAGGTACAGGCACCCTTTTATAACTAATGTGGTAGCACAGAACTCAGCCAAAGTGGAATAGAGACACATGATCTTCACTGGTGGGGGCCGGTGGGTAGCCTGGAGAGGAGTACACCATCCCTGACTGGCTATGACCAAAAGGGGCGGAGCCTTGCCACCACGCCACTATTCACGCCACAGAACCCACTTTTCAGCCCCTGAGTGGGCTAGAGACACACAGTCTTCAATGGTGGATGCATGGAAATTGCCCGGAGGTCACTGTACTGTCCCCGACTAGCTGTGACCCAAGGGGGCGGGGCCTAACCAGCACGCCACTATCCACGTCACGGGCCCCACAACTTAGCCCCTGAGTGGGCTAGAGACACATGGTCTTCATCAGTGGAGTCAGATAGGTGGCCTGGAGAGGGGTACACTGTCCCCGACTGGCTCTGACCTGAGGGGGCGGAGTCTCACCATCACGCCACTATCCACGCCACGGGACCCACAACTCAGCCCCTGAGTGGGCTAGAGACACACGGTCTTCACCAGTGGAGTCAGGTAGGTGGCCCGGAGAGGGGTACACTGTCCCCGACTGGCGCTGACCTGGGGAGGCGGAGTCTCACCACCACGCCACGGACCCCACAATTCAGCCCAGCACGGTCTTCGCCGGTGGGTGCATGGAGATTGCCCAGTCCGTAGTAGTTCTAGCAGTAGCTGTTACATACAGCTGCAGCAGCTAGCCCACCTCACATTTTCTCCAGGAAATGTACTTTCTAGTTGTTTATTACTCTCTCTCTCTGTCTCACTGTCTCTCTCTCTGTCTCTCTCTACTCCCCTACTCTCTCTCTCTCTCTCTCTGGGTCTCTCTGTCTCTCTACTCCCCTACTCTCTCTCTCCTCCCCTACTCTCTCTCTCTCTCTCTCTCTCTCTCTACTCGCCTTCTCTCTCTCTCTGTGTCTCTCTCTCTGTGTCTCCCTCTCTCTGTGTCTCTCCGTCTCTCTACTCCCCTACTCTCTCTCTCTGTCTCTCTCTCTCTCTACTCGCCTACTCTCTCTCTCTGTGTCTCTCTCTCTGTGTCTCTCCGTCTCTCTACTCCCCTACTCTCTCTCTCTCTGTCTCTCTGTCTCTCTCTCTCTCTCTCTCTCTCTACTCCCCTACTCTCTCTGTGTATCTCTGTCACACACTACCTCTACTCTCCTACTCTCTCTCTCTCTCCCCCTCTCCCTCTCTCTCTCTCCCACTCTCTCCCTCTCTCTCTTTCTCTCTCTCCTCTCCCCCACTCTCTCTCTCTCTCTCTCTCTCTCTCTCTCCATCTGTGCACGCCTGAAGGTAAAACACATCTATTTCCTGCTCACAGTGTGGTTGAGTTTGAGAGTGTGTGGTGTGTGTGGGGGTATTTGTATTTGTACAGTGGGGGCAGATGGGATCTTGTGCTGTTCTGTGCTACTGTGTGTGTGGCGTGTGTGTGTGTGTGCGGGGGGGGGGGGGGGGGGGGGGGGGTTGTGGTTGTTTTCTTAAGAGGATAACTGTTTGGTTTCAAATTAGTTGCTGTTGAGTGTTTTGTAAGGATGTCTCAATACAGAGCATCATAAGTCTCTACCCCCTGGCTCTTATCTCTATACCTGTACTCCCCTACACACACACACACACACACACACACACGCACGCACGCACGCACGCACGCACGCACGCACGCTCTCTCTCTCTCTCTCTCTCTCTCTCTCTCTACCTTTACTCCCCTACTCTCTCTCTCTATACCTCGACTCCCCTACTCTCTCTCTCTCTCTCTCTCTCTACCTCTACTCCCCTACTCTCTCTCTCTCTCTCTCTACCTCGACTCCCCTACTCTCTCTCTCTCTCTCTCTACCTCTACTCCCCTACTCTCTCTCTCTCTCTCTCTACCTCTACTCCCCTACTCTCTCTCTCTCTCTACCTCTACTCCCCTACTCTCTCTCTCTCTCTCTCCACCTCTACTCCCCTACTCTCTCTCTCTCTCTACCTCTACTCCCCTACTCTCTCTCTCTCTCTCTCCACCTCTACTCCCCTACTCTCTCTCTCTCTCTACCTCTACTCCCCTACTCTCTCTCTCTCTACTCCCCTACTCTCTCTCTCTCTCTCTCTCTCTCTACCACTACTCCCCTACTCTCTCTCTCTCTCTCTCTCTCTCTCTATACCTCTACTCCCCTACTCTCTCTCTCTCTCTCTACCACTACTCCCCTACTCTCTCTCTCTCTCTACCTCTACTCCCCTACTCTCTCTCTCTCTCTCTCTCTCTCTTCTACTCCCCTACTCTCTCTCTCTCTCTACCACTACTCCCCTACTCTCTCTCTCTCTCTCTCTCTCTCTCTTCTACTCCCCTACTCTCTCTCTCTCTCTCTCTCTCTCTCTTCTACTCCCCTACTCTCTCTCTCTACCACTACTCCCCTACTCTCTCTCTTTCTCTCTTCTACTCCCCTACTCTCTCTCTCTCTCTCTCTACTCCCGTACTCTCTCTCTCTCTCTCTACTCCCCTACTCTCTCTCTCTCTCTCTCTCTCTTCTAGTCCCCTACTCTCTCTCTCTCTCTCTCTCTACTCCCCAACTCTCTCTCTCCCTCTCTTCTCCCCTACTCTCTCTCTCTCTCTCTCTCTCTTCTACTCCCCTACTCTCTCTCTCTCTCTCTTCTACTCCCCTACTCTCTCTCTCTCTCTCTCTTCTACTCCCCTACTCTCTCTCTCCCTCTCTTCTCCCCTACTCTCTCTCTCTCTCTCTCTTCTACTCCCCTACTCTCTCTCTCTCTCTTCTACTGTTAGAGTTCGGTTTTGGGACCCAGGCGCAACAGGAAAGGAGGAGGCAAGGAACGGTAAAGCCCGGAGGGGCGATTTAATAAGATCACAAAGGGGGATGTGGTAGTCGTACAGCCGATGGTCAGGCAGGAGCGTGGTAGTCGTACAGGCGATGGTCAGGCAGGAGCGGGGTTGTCGTACAGGCGATGGTCAGGCAGGAGCGGGGTTGTCGTACAGGCGATGGTCAGGCAGGAGCGGGGTTGTCGTACAGGCGATGTTCAGGCAGGAGCGGGGTTGTCGTACAGGCGATGGTCAGGCAGGAGCGGGGTCGTACAGGCGATGGTCAGGCAGGAGCGGGGTAATCGTACAGGCGATGGTCAGGCAGGAGCGGGGTCGTACAGGCGATGGTCAGGCAGGAGCGGGGTAATCGTACAGACGTGGGTCAGGCAGGAACTGGAGAGATGAGGAGGGGAGGCAGGGTGAGTGAGAGTAATCACAAACGGGGAACGGGAAAAAAACACTACAAAATACGGGTAAGGAGATTGTAGGCTAGGCTATACTTTACCACAAGAGTATTATGGTAAGATCTGGCGATGAGTGGAGTGTAGACCAGGTTCTTGTAGAGGTTGAAGGTGATTGCAGAACGAGGGACAGGTGTGGTGATGATAATTGGAAACCGGTGAGTAGAGCCGCGCCCGCGTCATCGTCGGAGACGAGCGCGCCGTTCTTGTCTTTGCGCACGGGCCGATGTGCTGGGCATGTCGGGATCCAACTCTTCGTCATCGGAGAGGGAGGAGACTGCCGAGTCCGCGGAGCTGGCCGGAGACGGGGAACGCCCGGCAGTGAGGGGAAACTCCGGCGAGTCAGAACGTTGTATGCCCGGGCCGATGCGACGTGCGGTAGAGCGCGTAGGACGCCCCGAGCGCGCAGCGGACCCAGAGGGGAGAGAGGGAGGCGGTTGTGGAGGCGAGGGCATGCGAGCCGTAACAGGACCCCCCCCCCGAGGGGAGCCACCTGGCGACCGACCGGGGGCGTCAGGATGGGCCCGGTAGAAGTCCCGGAGGAGAGACGGGTCCATAATGAGCTGCCTGGAGATCCAGCTGCACTCCTCGGGGCCGTACCCCTCCCAATCCGCCAGGTATTGGAACCCCCGACCCCGGCGGCGCACCTTCAGCAGCCGCCGAACCGTCCACTGGGGATGCCCGTCGACCATCTGGGGAGGCGGAGGAGCTGGGGCAGAAGGCATGAGAGGACTCGAGGAGACAGGTTTGATCTTGGACACATGGAATACAGGGTGTACCCGCATGGAAGCAGGGAGCTTAAGACGTACCGCAGCCGGGTTCAGGACACGGTCGATCTCGAAGGGCCCAACGAAGCGTGGAGCCAGCTTCCTGGAGGGGACCTGGAGCGGAAGATCAGCAGTGGAGAGGTAGACACGTTGACCGGGCCGATACGCCGGAGCAGGAGTGCGGCGGCGGTTGGCCCCGCGGCAGGAGCGCTCGTTGGAGCGGAGCAGGGCCCTGCGGACCTCCCTCCAGACACGGCGACAGCGGCTGAGGTGGGCCTGGACGGAGGGGACGGAGGCCTCCGACTCCTGGAGAGAGAACAGCGGGGGCTGGTACCCGAGGGATGACTCGAACGGAGACCTGCCAGTGGCAGCGCTGGTCAGGGCATTGAGGGAGTATTCGACCCAGGGTAGGTCCTTGCTCCAGGAGGTGGGGTGGAGAGCCGACACACAGCGGAGAGCGGACTCCAGGCTCTGGTTGGCCCGTTCGGCCTGGCCGTTGGTCTGCGGGTGGTAGCCAGAGGAGAGGCTGATGGTGGCGCCGATCTCCTTGCAGAAGGCCCTCCAGACCTGGGAGGTGAATTGAGGCCCACGGTCCGAGACAATGTCTCCGGGGAGACCGTGGAGCCGGTAGACATGTTGGACGAGGAGTTCAGCTGTCTCCGCAGAGGACGGGAGCTTGGGGAGCGCCACCAGATGGACCGCCTTGGAGAACCGGTCCACCACGGTGAGGATGACCGTGTTGCCCCTGGAGGGGGGAAGACCGGTGATGAAGTCCAGGGCGATGTGGGACCAGGGACGGCTGGGGACCGGGAGAGGACGCAGGAGGCCAGCCGGGGGCTGGTGGGACGCCTTGCTGCGGGAGCAGACGGGACAGGCGACCACAAACTCCCGGACGTCGGACCTCATGGAGGGCCACCAGAACCGTCGGCTCAGGAAGGAGAAGGTGCGGTGAACCCCGGGATGGCACGCAAACCGGCTGGCATGGCCCCACTGGAGCACCCGGGACCGGACCGAGTCAGGCACGAAGAGCCTGCGAGGAGGAACGTTGGCCGGACTGGGTTGGGCGCGTTGGGCCTGCCTCACCACTGCCTCGATGTTCATTGTGACCACCCCTATGACACGCGAGACCGGCAGGATGGACTCAGGCTCCGCGGGGGGCACCTCGGGCGCGTGGAGGCGGGACAGCGCGTCGGCCTTGGCGTTGCGGGAGCCGGGCCGGAAGGTGAGGGTGAAATCAAACCTCCCGAGGAACTGGGACCACCGCGCCTGGCGGGAGTTGAGGCGCTTGGCCGCCCGGATGAAGGTCAGGTTCTTATGGTCTGACCAGACGAGGGTGGTGTGTTCGGCGCCCTCAAGCCAGTGGCGCCACTCCTCCAAGGCCCCCACCACCGCCAACAACTCTCTGTTCCCGATGTCGTAATTCACCTCCGCTGGGGAGAACCGGCGGGAGAGGAAGGCACAGGGGTGCAACTTCTGGTCCTCCCCTGACCGCTGGGACAGAACAGCACCGATGCCTGTGTCCGATGCGTCCACCTCGACCACGAACTGCCTGGAGGGGTCAGGATGGAGAAGGACCGGGGCGGTGGTGAAGCACTTCTTGAGCGCGGAGAAGGCAGCGCTGGCAGCCGGTGTCCAGATGAACGGACGCAGGGATGAGGTGAGGTGGGTGAGGGGAGCTGCTACCCGGCTGTAGTCCCGTATGAAACGGCGGTAAAAGTTGGCGAAGCCAAGGAAGCTCTGAAGTTGCCTCCGGGTCGTGGGTTGAGGCCATTCGACCACGGTCTTGATCTTGCGGGGGTCGGGTCGCGTCAGGCCTCCCTCCACAATGAGCCCCAGGAACTCCACTGACGAGGAGTGAAAAGTGCACTTCTCCGCCTTGATATATAGGCGGTTCTCCCGGAGACGCTGGATGACCATGCGGACATGCTGGACGTGCTCCTCAGCGCTCCTGGAGAATACCAGGATGTCGTCCAGGTAAAGGACCACAAAGACGTCCAGCATGTCCCTGAGCACGTCGTTCATCAGCGCCTGGAAGACGGCGGGGGCGTTGGTGAGGCCGAAGGGCATGACGAGGTACTCGTAGTGGCCACGGGAGGTCTTGAAGGCGGTCTTCCATTCGTCCCCCTCACGGATACGCACCAGGTGATAAGCGTTCCTGAGATCCAACTTGGTGAAGATGGTGGCACCGATGAGGGGTTCGAAGTTGGAGCTCATGAGGGGGAGTGGATATTTATTCTTAACCGTGATGTTTTTGAGCAGCCTGTAGTCGATGCACGGCCTCAGATCTCCTCCCTTCTTCTTGACGAAGAAGAACCCCGCTGCCACCTGGGATCGAGATGGTCGGATGAGACCCTCGGCCAAGCACTCGGAGATGTAGGTATCCATGGCTGCTTTCTCCGGGAGGGAGAGGTTGTAGAGACGACTGGCTGGGAGAGGGGCGCCAGGGTGGAGCTCGATGGCGCAGTCGTAGGGTCGATGAGGGGGGAGTGTGCGGGCGCGCTCCTTACTGAAGGCCTCCCCAAGGTCGTGGTACATCGAAGGGACCGTGGAGAGGTCCGGAGGAGCGGGACGGGGTCGGTCAACCCGAGTGGAGGTCTGAGCAGCTCGGAGGCAGCGGGCGTGGCAGGCGGTGCTCCAGCTGAGGATGTGCCCCGAGCTCCAGCAGACATGAGGGGTATGGAGTTCCAGCCAGGGCCTTCCTAGGATGAACGGAGCGTCGGTAGAGTGGATGACGAAGGGGCGGATGTTCTCCACGTGGTTTCCCGAGGCTGTGAGGGTGAGGGGCAGGGTCCGGTGAGTAATGGGACCCATGGGATGGCCATCCAGAGCGAAGGCCGAGAGGGGCCTCTCCAGAGGGGAGATAGGGAGCGCCGCTTTGTGGGCGAACTGGACGTCCACGAAGCTCTCGTCAGCACCGGAGTCGATGAGAGCAGGGACGGAGAGCGTGTGCCCCTGCCAGGCGAGGGTGACAGTGAACCTGGCGGCACGGGTCCGGGATTGGGGATGGATGAGCCGGCTTACTCGGTACCCCCTGGCGAGTGAGCCTACTCTTTTTGCCGCCCGGGGAGGTGCAGAGGAACAGGAGTCGACGGCGTGCGCTGGGCTAGCGCAGTAAATGCACAGTCCGTTCTGTTCCCGGTGCTCACGCTCTGCAGGGGTCAGTCGGGTCCAACCCAGTTGCATGGGTTCCTCTCCAGCGGTGTTTGGGGGGGCGAGGGAGGCCGGGGCAGGCCGAGAGAGTCCGGCAGAGGGAGGCGGAGACGGTCTGGGTGCGCTGTGATGTTGGTGCGCCCGCTCGCGCCTGCGTTCCCGGTGGCGCTCGTCTATGGCTATGGAGAGGGAGATGAGTTGGCTCAGGGTCGCTGGTCTGTCTCCTCCAGCCAGGCTGTCCTTCATGGCGTCCCCCAGGCCCCGTCGGAAGGCGCTGTACAGGGCAGACTCGTTCCAGGAGCAACGGGCAGCGAGGATGCGGAACTCCATGGCGTAGTCCGCTACTGAGCTGGAACCCTGGGTGAGGGCGGAGAGAGCAGCGTCCGCGTCCTGTCCGTGGACGTCGTGGTCGAACACAGTCCTGAATTCTGCCACGAAGGCTGTGTAGTCCTGCATGTAGGCAGCTGCGCCTTCGCGACCCGCCATGACCCAGCGGCGAGCCCGTCCCGTGGTTAGGTTAGCGATGTAGGCTATGCGAGCTGACGCAGTGGAGTACATGCTTGGCTGGAGCTCAAACACGTACTCACACTGCATGAGGAACTCCCGGCAGAGGGTGAATGTCCCGTCGTAGGGGGCCGGGGAGGCGAGATGGGGCTCCCGGTTTGGTGGAGCGGTGGGGTTCAGGAACGGAGCCAGGCGGGCACTGAGCGCGGTGACCAGGTCGGATACCTGCTGCAGTTGCTCAGCTTGGATCTGTTGGAGGGCTTGGAGTGGTCCAGGAGGTGCAGGTCTCTCCTCCATGTTGGCTGGGTCAAAACTGGCCAGATCTTACTGTTAGAGTTCGGTTTTGGGACCCAGGCGCAACAGGAAAGGAGGAGGCAAGGAACGGTAAAGCCCGGAGGGGCGATTTAATAAGATCACAAAGGGGGATGTGGTAGTCGTACAGCCGATGGTCAGGCAGGAGCGTGGTAGTCGTACAGGCGATGGTCAGGCAGGAGCGGGGTTGTCGTACAGGCGATGGTCAGGCAGGAGCGGGGTTGTCGTACAGGCGATGGTCAGGCAGGAGCGGGGTTGTCGTACAGGCGATGTTCTGGCAGGAGCGGGGTTGTCGTACAGGCGATGGTCAGGCAGGAGCGGGGTCGTACAGGCGATGGTCAGGCAGGAGCGGGGTAATCGTACAGGCGATGGTCAGGCAGGAGCGGGGTCGTACAGGCGATGGTCAGGCAGGAGCGGGGTAATCGTACAGACGTGGGTCAGGCAGGAACTGGAGAGATGAGGAGGGGAGGCAGGGTGAGTGAGAGTAATCACAAACGGGGAACGGGAAAAAAACACTACAAAATACGGGTAAGGAGATTGTAGGCTAGGCTATACTTTACCACAAGAGTATTATGGTAAGATCTGGCGATGAGTGGAGTGTAGACCAGGTTCTTGTAGAGGTTGAAGGTGATTGCAGAACGAGGGACAGGTGTGGTGATGATAATTGGAAACCGGTGAGTAGAGCCGCGCCCGCGTCATCGTCGGAGACGAGCGCGCCGTTCTTGTCTTTGCGCACGGGCCGATGTGCTGGGCATGTCGGGATCCAACTCTTCGTCATCGGAGAGGGAGGAGACTGCCGAGTCCGCGGAGCTGGCCGGAGACGGGGAACGCCCGGCAGTGAGGGGAAACTCCGGCGAGTCAGAACGTTGTATGCCTGGGCCGATGCGACGTGCGGTAGAGCGCGTAGGACGCCCCGAGCGCGCAGCGGACCCAGAGGGGAGAGAGGGAGGCGGTTGTGGAGGCGAGGGCATGCGAGCCGTAACATCTACTCCCCTACTCTCTCTCTCTCTCTCTCTCTCTCTCTTCTACTCCCTACTCTCTCTCTCTCTCTACTCCCCTACTCTCTCTCTCTCTCTCTACTCCCCTACTCTCTCTCTCTCTCTCTTCTACTCCCCTACTCTCTCTCTCTCTCTCTCTTCTACTCCCCTACTCTCTCTCTCTCTCTCTCTCTCTCTCTCTCTTCTACTCCCCTTCTCTCTCTCTCTCTCTCTCTCTTCTACTCCCATACTCTCTCTCCTCTCTCTCTCTCTCCTCCCCTTCTCTCTCTCTCTCTACTCCCCTACTCTCTCTCTCTTCTACTCCCCTACTCTCTCTCTCTCTCTCTTCTACTCCCTACTCTCTCTCTCTCTCTCTCTCTCTCTTCTACTCCCTACTCTCTCTCTCTCTCTCTCTTCTACTCCCCTACGCCCTCTCTCTCTTCTGCTCCCCTACTCTCTCTCTCTCTCTTCTACTCCCTACTCTCTCTCTCTCTCTCTCTCTCTCTTCTACTCCCCTACTCTCTCTCTCTCTCTCTCTCTCTCTCTTCTACTCCCTACTCTCTCTCTCTCTCTCTCTCTCTCTCTCTTCTACTCCCTACTCTCTCTCTCTCTCTCTCTCTTCTACTCCCCTACTCTCTCTCTCTCTCTTCTACTCCCCTACTCTCTCTCTCTCTCTCTTCTACTCCCTACTCTCTCTCTCTCTCTCTCTCTTTCTACTCCCCTACTCTCTCTCTCTCTCTACTCCCCTACTCTCTCTCTCTCTCTCTCTTCTACTCCCCTACTCTCTCTCTCTCTCTCTCTCTTCTACTCCCTACTCTCTCTCTCTCTCTCTCTCTCATCTTCTACTCCCTACTCTCTCTCTCTCTCTCTACTCCTACTCTCTCTCTCTACTCCCCTACTCTCTCTCTCTCTCTCTCTCTCTTCTACTCCCTACTCTCTCTCTCTCTCTCTCTCTACTCCCAACTCTCTCTCTCCCTCTCTCTCCCCTACTCTCTCTCTCTCTCTCTCTCTCTCTACTCCCTACTCTCTCTCTCTTCTACTCCCCTACTCTCTCTCTCTCTCTCTCTTCTACTCCCCTACTCTCTCTCTCCCTCTCTCTCCCCTACTCTCTCTCTCTCTCTCTCTCTCTTCTACTTCCCCTACTCTCTCTCTCTCTCTACTCCCCTACTCTCTCTCTCTCTCTCTCTCTACTCCCTACTCTCTCTCTCTCTCTCTCTCTCTCTCTACTCCCTACTCTATCTCTCTCTCTCTCTCTACCACTACTCCCTACTCTCTCTCTCTCTCTCTCTCTCTACCACTACTCCCTACTCTCTCTCTCTACTCCCTCTACTCCCCTACTCTCTCTCTCTCTCTCTCTTCGACTCCCCTACTCTCTCTCTCCCTCTCTTCTCCCTACTCTCTCTCTCTCTCTCTCTCTCTCTCTTCTACTCCCCTACTCTCTCTCTCTCTCTCTCTCTCTACCACTACTCCCCTACTCTCTCTCTCTCTATACTCCTCCCTCTCTCTCTCTACTCCCCTACTCTCTCTCTCCCTCTCTTCTCCCCTACTCTCTCTCTCTCTCTCTCTCTCTTCTACTCCCATACTCTCTCTCTCTCTCATCTCTCTCCTCCCTTCTCTCTCTCTCTCTACTCCCCTACTCTCTCTCTCTTCTACTCCCCTACTCTCTCTCTCTCTCTCTCTTCTACTCCCTACTCTCTCTCTCTCTCTCTCTCTCTCTTCTACTCCCCTACTCTCTCTCTCTCTCTTCTACTCCCCTACGCCCTCTCTCTCTTCTGCTCCCCTACTCTCTCTCTCTCTCTTCTACTCCCCTACTCTCTCTCTCTCTCTCCTCTCTCTCTCTCTTCTACTCCCCTACTCTCTCTCTCTCTCTCTCTCTCTTCTACTCCCCTACTCTCTCTCTCTCTCTCTCTCTCTCTCTTCTACTCCCCTACTCTCTCTCTCTCTCTCTCTCTCTTCTACTCCCCTACTCTCTCTCTCTCTCTTCTACTCCCCTACTCTCTCTCTCTCTCTCTCTCTTCTACTCCCCTACTCTCTCTCTCTCTCTACTCCCTACTCTCTCTCTCTCTCTCTCTTCTACTCCCCTACTCTCTCTCTCTCTCTCTCTCTTCTACTCCCCTACTCTCTCTCTCTCTCTCTCTCTCTTCTACTCCCCTACTCTCTCTCTCTCTCTCTCTACTCCCCTACTCTCTCTCTCTACTCCCCTACTCTCTCTCTCTCTCTCTCTCTCTTCTACTCCCCTACTCTCTCTCTCTCTCTCTCTCTACTCCCCAACTCTCTCTCTCCCTCTCTTCTCCCCTACTCTCTCTCTCTCTCTCTCTCTCTCTTCTACTCCCCTACTCTCTCTCTCTTCTACTCCCCTACTCTCTCTCTCTCTCTCTCTCTTCTACTCCCCTACTCTCTCTCTCCCTCTCTTCTCCCCTACTCTCTCTCTCTCTCTCTCTCTCTTCTACTCCCCTACTCTCTCTCTCTCTCTACTCCCCTACTCTCTCTCTCTCTCTCTCTCTACTCCCCTACTCTCTCTCTCTCTCTCTCTCTCTCTCTCTACTCCCCTACTCTCTCTCTCTCTCTCTCTCTACCACTACTCCCCTACTCTCTCTCTCTCTCTCTCTCTCTCTCTACCACTACTCCCCTACTCTCTCTCTCTCTACTCCCTCTACTCCCCTACTCTCTCTCTCTCTCTCTCTTCTACTCCCCTACTCTCTCTCTCCCTCTCTTCTCCCCTACTCTCTCTCTCTCTCTCTCTCTCTCTTCTACTCCCCTACTCTCTCTCTCTCTCTTCTAGTCCCCTACTCTCTCTCTCTCTCTTCTACTCCCCTACTCTCTCTCTCTCTCTCTACTCCCCTACTCTCTCTCTCTCTCTCTCTTCTACTCCCCTACGCTCTCTCTCTCTCTCTCTACTCCCCTACTCTCTCTCTCTCTCTCTCTCTCTCTCTCTACTCCCCTACGCTCTCTCTCTCTTCTACTCCACTACTCTCTCTCTCTCTCTCTTCTACTCCCCTACTCTCTCTCTCTCTCTTCTACTCCCCTACTCTCTCTCTCTCTCTCTCTCTCTCTCTCTCTTCTACTCCCCTACTCTCTCTCTCTCTCTCTCTCTCTTCTACTCCCCTACTCTCTCTCTCTCTCTCTCTCTCTCTCTTCTACTCCCCTACTCTCTCTCTCTCTCTCTCTCTCTTCTACTCCCCTACTCTCTCTCTCTCTCTCTTCTACTCCCCTACTCTCTCTCTCTCTCTCTCTCTTCTACTCCCCTACTCTTTCTCTCTCTCTCTCTCTTCTACTCCCCTACTCTCTCTCTCTCTCTTCTACTCCCCTACTCTCTCTCTCTCTCTCTCTTCTACTCCCCTACTCTCTCTCTCTCTCTCTCTCTCTTCTACTCCCCTACTCTCTCTCTCTCTCTCTCTTCTACTCCCCTACTCTCTCTCTCTCTCTCTCTCTCTTCTACTCCCCTACTCTCTCTCTCTCTCTCTCTCTTCTACTCCCCTACTCTCTCTCTCTGATTCTAAAACATGAATGGTGTGAGCAAAGCCAAGGTTGGAGGGAGTTTCCACCATGCTCAGTACCAGTCCCCCTCCTATCAAAACCACGAGGGAGACTGGACAAGGGAGAATAGAGAGAAATGGAATTGGGCCCATATTCCACTGCCAAAGTGACAGATGGTAATGAACTGGACCACAGTCTCTTGGATGATTGGTTGGTTGATTTCACACACAGTCCTGTGTCCGTGTTGGGCATGCAAACCCAGAAAGGAAGTGAATAAGTGTTGAGTAAATGCAAAACCTTAAGCAAGTTCGGAGAGGGAAATATTATTCCCACTTAGTTTTGCAAGATCAGAGAGGTGCATTTATGAAACAAATGGTTCAATTTGAACTGATTCACGGATCACGGTCCTAAATTCCTTTTCCTCTGTGTCTCAGTATTTGACTGCCCTCTGCTGGAGAACGTGGTGAACCTGCAGGTTTCATTTTGCTTTTTTATGTGGATATGAATGCATCATCATACATGATAATAACACCACATTACATAACACATGATAATCACACCACATTACATAATACATGATAATCACACCACATTCAGCCAAGGAAACACAAACCATTTTGGAGCAATTTCACATTGGACCCCATGGGTGAGGCTGAAAGGCCTTATATTAGACAGCCACGAGCCCATGGGTGAGGCTGAAAGGCCTTATATTAGACAGCCACGAGCCCATGGGTGAGGCTGAAAGGCCTTATATTAGACAGCCACGAGCCCATGGGTGAGGCTGAAAGGCCTTATATTAGACAGCCACGAGCCCATGGGTGAGGCTGAAAGGCCTTATATTAGACAGCCACGAGCCCATGGGTGAGGCTGAAAGGCCTTATATTAGACAGCCACGAGCCCATGGGTGAGGCTGAAAGGCCACGAGCTAACAAAGACAAAACCATGACTATAGTTACAAACCAAAAGACCTGCACTCCTGCACAGGACTCCATCACCCCACAGACCCCCCCATGACCCCCCACCCCCCAGCTCCATGACCCCCCACCCCCATGACCCCCCAGCTCCATGACCCCCCACCCCCATGACCCCCCAGCTCCATGACCCCCCACCCCCCAGCTCCATGACCCCCCACCCCCATGACCCCCCAGCTCCATGACCCCCCACCCCCATGACCCCCCAGCTCCATGACCCCCCACCCCCATGACCCCCCAGCTCCATGACCCCCCACCCCCCAGCTCCATGACCCCCCACCCCCATGACCCCCCAGCTCCATGACCCCCCACCCCCATGACCCCCCAGCTCCATGTCCCCCCACCCCCCAGCTCTATGACCCCCCAGCTCCATGACCCCCCAGCTCCATGACCCCCCACCCCCCAGCTCCATGACCCCCCAGCTCTATGACCCCCCACCCCCCAGCTCCATGACCCCCCACCCCCATGACCCCCCACCCCCATGACCCCCCAGCTCCATGACCCCCCACCCCCCAGCTCCATGACCCCCCAGCTCTATGACCCCCCAGCTCCATGACCCCCCACCCCCCAGCTCCATGACCCCCCAGCTCTATGACCCCCCAGCTCCATGGGGGGGGGGCAGAGAGAGACCAATACCACATACACCACCCTCCAGACATACCAAGGGGTAGTGTGCTATATTGCACATTTAGCCCTATTTGTGGTCTAAATGGGGTTCAAGGAGTTCATTCAGGGAAAAAAAGGACATTCCTTGCAAATTCACAGCTTGACATGCTGCACATTAAACACACACGCACACACACACACACACACACACACACACACACACACACACACACACACACACACACACACACACACACACACACACACACACACAGTATAACTAACCATGGTAAGGCACATGCCTATAATAAGTTACAAGAACCAAAAGTAAAACCTTACCAGTGGCCAAGAATTCAAAAGTATTCCTTATAATAAACAGAAAAACAAATGAATCATTGCAGCCCATTGCACAACCTAATGGTAAATGGACTGCACTTATATACCACTTTTTATCCAAAGTGCTTTACAATGGCTTCTCATTCACCCATTCACATACACATTCACACACCAATGGTGGCAGCATGGGCCAGGAGGCCTGGGCCAGCCTGCGTGTGAAGGGGCTATGGGCCAGGAGGCCTGGGCCAGCCTGCGTGTGAAGGGGCTATGGGCCAGGAGGCCTGGGCCAGCCTACGTGTGAAGGGGCTATGGGCCAGGAGGCCTGGGCCAGCCTGCGTGTCAGAGGGGTCTGAGGCAGCAGAACCCTGGTGGACAGGAGCCTTACAGGGAAGGCATGTCCTACAAACCTCCATACAGCCACTAACTCCACAGAAAGTCCATACTTTGGAAGGTCTGTGGGTCCTACTTAACACTACCGCATGCTACCACATTGAAAGGTATCTGGGTTAAAGCTTCCCTGTGCAGGTGGATCCTCAACTTCCTGTCAGACAAACCCCAGGTGGTGAGAGCAGACGGTCACACCTCATCCTCGCTCACCCTCAACACGGGAGCCCCCAGGGCTGTGTCCTATCCACAAATTAAGAATTTGTTCTTAATTGCTTGCCTGGGTAAATAAAGGTTAAAAAACTTTAAAAAAAATAAAAATAATAATAAGTTAATAAGTTCATGCTTTCACTGATATTGTGAGTTTGTTTGAGGTGTTTACCCCTGTGGCCGTGCACAAGCATTTCACTGTATCCCAACACACGTGACAATAAAGTTGAACTATTATTTGGATTTTTTTTTTTCTCCAGCACACTTGCCCAAATACACCTTGCATTTGAGAGCACGTATAGATCTAGGGGGTATTCCAGAAAGCAGGTTCAATAAAGTCTATGTCTAACCCTTAAGTTTGAATGATTTATGCTGAGATCAGAAACGCAGAGTTTTTGGTTCCAGAAATGCGGATCCCGGCTGATCCGAGTTGCACAATCAACCTTGAGTAGGTAGGGTTAGGGTTAGTTAAGCACAGGGTTAACCCTAACCCTAAACCTAACCCTAAGTACCGCTTGAGTTAAGCACAAGAACCATGAAAACCCATCATCAGTAGAGCTCTGATACAATGATTCACCATGGCAACCGAAGACACAAAAGATGGGCCCGGGTGGAACAGGAAGTTCTATCGCCTGCATGTGGTGATTTCAAGCACAACATCCGTAAGAAGGGCAACACATCTGTGGTGACCAAGGAGAGAGAGCGTGGGAGCAAATTACGTCAGTTGTGGTCCATGCGTAAGTTGTTTATTCAGTGAACATGTAATCACACTGTTTTAATATTAGGCTACAGGTGAAAAAGTGGAGGAATGTCATTTATGAATGTTGTGTAGTCTATTCTTATACATGTAGGTGCAATACGGGTGCAAAGCGCACTTGGCAGCAGTTAAAAATGAAATAAAAACCTAGTCCAAACAGGTCAGGCATGTTTTGCCTAGCCATAGGCTCATTGTACCTCACTTTTAATCATATTTGACATAACATTGCATCAATTCTATTCACTCAACCCTGGAATACCCCCTGAAGATAAAAACAGACTCATGAATAAGACAGATAAACAAAGGTGTGGAACGGTGTATAGATTGAAAATATTTTATTGATAAAAACACTTGCCATAAAAGCCCTGAAACACGTCAGTTCATGTCATGAAGTAGTAGTGGTGAGCAAGGAGCTACAGTACAGATCTAGCATCAGGTTACGCTGCCCCTGAACCATAGCTGAACCACTGAGGAGCAGGACAGAACTGTCCCAGGATCAGTTCTTCACACACCTTTCTCTTTCTGCCATAATAACCAGGGCATCATCTCAGTCATATCTCAACATAAATACTTCTGATTCTCTCTCTTCATCAGTGAACTGAGAACCCTGGCCCTGTCTGAATCCTCTAAACATGTAACCTTCCTCTTATCATGATTCTCCCCTATCCTTTAAAACCAGGAAACAATCAACAGGTAAGGAGATAAGGACAAAGGAAAGGAGATAAGGAAAGAAGAGAGGATATGGGAACAAAGTAGCAGCAGATTACAGAGACAGCAGATTATAGGAACAGACACATGAGGGGCGGGGCATAATCATGAAGTAACAAATTTACTGGCTCCCATTGGACTCTCAAACAAGCCGGGAGGAGAGAACCAATCAGAAAGTGAGACTGGCTGAGGGACAAATGTGAAAGGGAGGGAAACTGAGCTTCAGGTGTGCAAACACAACACAACACACACACACACGCGCTTGCCTTGCACACATGCACGGACGCACACACACACACACACACACACACACGCACACACACACACACACACACACACACACACACACACACACACACACACACACACACACAGTATAACTAACCATGGTAAGGCACATGCCTATAATAAGTTACAAGAACCAAAAGTAATACCTTACCAGTGGCCAAGAATTCAAAAGTATTCCTTATAATAAACAGAAAAACAAATGAATCATTGCAGCCCATTGCACAACCTAATGGTAAATGGACTGCACTTATATACCACTTTTTATCCAAAGTGCTTTACAATAGCTTCTCATTCACCCATTCACACACACATTCACACACCAATGGTGGCAGCATGGGCCAGGAGGCCTGGGCCAGCCTGCGTGTGAAGGGGCTATGGGCCAGGAGGCCTGGGCCAGCCTGCGTGTGAAGGGGCTATGGGCCAGGAGGCCTGGGCCAGCCTGCGTGTGAAGGGGCTATGGGCCAGGAGGCCTGGGCCAGCCTGCGTGTGAAGGGGCTATGGGCCAGGAGGCCTGGGCCAGCCTGCGTGTGAAGGGGCTATGGGCCAGGAGGCCTGGGCCAGCCTGCGTGTCAGAGGGGTCTGAGGCAGCAGAACCCTGGTGGACAGGAGCCTTACAGGGAAGGCATGTCCTACAAACCTCCATACAGCCACTAACTCCACAGAAAGTCCATACTTTGGAAGGTCTGTGGGTCCTACTTAACACTACCGCATGCTACCACATTGAAAGGTATCTGGGTTAAAGCTTCCCTGTGCAGGTGGATCCTCAACTTCCTGTCAGACAAACCCCAGGTGGTGAGAGCAGACGGTCACACCTCATCCTCGCTCACCCTCAACACGGGAGCCCCCAGGGCTGTGTCCTATCCACAAATTAAGAATTTGTTCTTAATTGCTTGCCTGGGTAAATAAAGGTTAAAAAACTTTAAAAAAAATAAAAATAATAATAAGTTAATAAGTTCATGCTTTCACTGATATTGTGAGTTTGTTTGAGGTGTTTACCCCTGTGGCCGTGCACAAGCATTTCACTGTATCCCAACACACGTGACAATAAAGTTGAACTATTATTTGGATTTTTTTTTTTCTCCAGCACACTTGCCCAAATACACCTAGCATTTGAGAGCACGTATAGATCTAGGGGGTATTCCAGAAAGCAGGTTCAATAAAGTCTATGTCTAACCCTGAAGTTTGAATGATTTATGCTGAGATCAGAAACGCAGAGTTTTTGGTTCCAGAAATGCGGATCCCGGCTGATCCGAGTTGCACAATCAACCTTGAGTAGGTAGGGTTAGGGTTAGTTAAGCACAGGGTTAACCCTAACCCTAAACCTAACCCTAAGTACCGCTTGAGTTAAGCACAAGAACCATGAAAACCCATCATCAGTAGAGCTCTGATACAATGATTCACCATGGCAACCGAAGACACAAAAGATGGGCCCGGGTGGAACAGGAAGTTCTATCGCCTGCATGTGGTGATTTCAAGCACAACATCCGTAAGAAGGGCAACACATCTGTGGTGACCAAGGAGAGACGGCGTGGGAGCAAATTACGTCAGTTGTGGTCCATGCGTAAGTTGTTTATTCAGTGAACATGTAATCACACTGTTTTAATATTAGGCTACAGGTGAAAAAGTGGAGGAATGTCATTTATGAATGTTGTGTAGTCTATTCTTATACATGTAGGTGCAATACGGGTGCAAAGCGCACTTGGCAGCAGTTAAAAATGAAATAAAAACCTAGTCCAAACAGGTCAGGCATGTTTTGCCTAGCCATAGGCTCATTGTACCTCACTTTTAATCATATTTGACATAACATTGCATCAATTCTATTCACTCAACCCTGGAATACCCCCTGAAGATAAAAACAGACTCATGAATAAGACAGATAAACAAAGGTGTGGAACGGTGTATAGATTGAAAATATTTTATTGATAAAAACACTTGCCATAAAAGCCCTGAAACACGTCAGTTCATGTCATGAAGTAGTAGTGGTGAGCAAGGAGCTACAGTACAGATCTAGCATCAGGTTACGCTGCCCCTGAACCATAGCTGAACCACTGAGGAGCAGGACAGAACTGTCCCAGGATCAGTTCTTCACACACCTTTCTCTTTCTGCCATAATAACCAGGGCATCATCTCAGTCATATCTCAACATAAATACTTCTGATTCTCTCTCTTCATCAGTGAACTGAGAACCCTGGCCCTGTCTGAATCCTCTAAACATGTAACCTTCCTCTTATCATGATTCTCCCCTATCCTTTAAAACCAGGAAACAATCAACAGGTAAGGAGATAAGGACAAAGGAAAGGAGATAAGGAAAGAAGAGAGGATATGGGAACAAAGTAGCAGCAGATTACAGAGACAGCAGATTATAGGAACAGACACATGAGGGGCGGGGCATAATCATGAAGCAACAAATTTACTGGCTCCCATTGGACTCTCAAACAAGCCGGGAGGAGAGAACCAATCAGAAAGTGAGACTGGCTGAGGGACAAATGTGAAAGGGAGGGAAACTGAGCTTCAGGTGTGCAAACACAACACAACACACACACACGCGCTTGCCTTGCACACATGCACGGACGCACACACACACACACACACACACACACACACACACACACACACACACACACACACACACACACACACACACACACACACAGAGTGCAGTGTCAAGCTCAGATCAATCTTTCCCAAAAGGTCCAGGAACATTTTGTCCAGAACGTTCCGTCCTTTAGTAAGTGAGAGTGAATGAGCAACTGTCCTATTCTACGTGTGAAAGTCCGCTCACTGTACGTATCTCCCACTGTACGTATCTCCCACTGTACGTATCTCCCACTGTACGTATCTCCCACATTAAGTATCTCCCACTGTACGTATCTCCCACTGTACGTATCTCCCACTGTACGTATCTCCAACTGTACGTATCTCCCACTGTAAGTATCTCCCACAGTAAGTATCTCCCACTGTAAGTATCTCCCACTGTAAGAATCTCCCGTGGTGAATTTAATAAGCAGGGCAGGACGTTTTGGCACACATGGCCTTTGTCAGGTGAAACACGGCCTATTTATTAATTCAGTCTGGGTGCTACTAACAGTGTGCGGACATCGTCTCTTTCCTAAAGTACATGTTTGTTGTTGAGCAGATGTTACACTTATTTGATGAGCGTGTTTTCTTCTGCTGCTGTTGCTTGTGTGTGACAGCCCTCACATTCATTTCCAAAGGCACTGAGTTGATTGCTACCATCTAAATAAACATGTATACATATCAAATGAGCGCTTTACAGGGAACATAACATCCACAGGGACAATAATCTTTGCAACCATGCCTTCTTCTTCTAGTACGTGACAAAGATTCATTCTGAAGTCAATTGTCCAGCCTCGAGGGGTAAGTGGTTGGGTTATGAGGATGGACACACTCTAACATACAGGGGAAGAGATGTTCAATCAAACAGGGAATCAGGAAGTCAGTGGTTACACTGGGAAGTCCATCAAGACTAGTTTTAAAGCTGTGGGGTTTGCATTGGGTGAACTTGTGGAGGCAGGAGGGAGTGAGGTGGGGAGCAGGAGCTCATTTCATTAAAGATAGAGCCAGAACAGGGCTGGAACAGAGGGCTAGAGAGGCACGCTACACTGCTTCATCTGAGGGGCTAGAGAGGCACGCTACACTGCTTCATCTGAGGGGCTAGAGAGGCACGCTACACTGCTTCATCTGAGGGGGATTTACACATCAAATACACCCCAGAGACCTAGATTCACTTGTTGAAAAAGGAGCATAATAGGGGACCTTTAACTCAAACTGTCACCTGACAATCGGGTCACACATACAAACAATAAGTTATATAAGTATGTTTCCTATTCATGCATAATCAGAAACACAAAAACAAAACAAACAAAAAAACAAGAAAGAGTTCAAGCTATGAGTTCACTCGTTCACTCAAGGTATGAGTTCACTCGTTCTCTCAAGGTATGAGTTCACTCGTTCACTCAAGGTATGAGTTCACTCGTTCACTCAAGGTATGAGTTCACTCGTTCACTCAAGCTATGAGTTCACTCGTTCACTCAAGCTATGAGTTCACTCGTTCACTCAAGGTATGAGTTCACTCGTTCACTCAAGGTATGCGTTTACTTGTTCAAAAAGTAGAGTTGAAGGTATGATAATTAAGGCATCATGATGGTCAAGCTACATGAGCATATTAAACCAAACCACGTTGCTTTACATGGAGTGGTGTGATGTCTAAGGTGGGGAGGTTTACTTCATGGCTGTACATGTGTACTGTACTCTGTCACAGACCCTTTGTACATGTGTACTGTACTCTGTCACAGACCCTCGCAGGCTATCTGGAGACCTAACGGCAGCATTCAGAGCTAGGATGAGCACTCGCCCCAGTTCCCTAGAGGTTGGGTTTGATTGTGCTTCTCTAATGCTTATAGTAGAGAAACCCACACTAGGGTGATTTGTGTTAGTGCAGTCATATGAAATACTACTACAGGTTTACAAATAACTGTGTGTGTGTGTGTGTGTGTGTGTTGTATGCATCTGCTTGAAAGTGTCTGTGTGTGTGTGCTGTATGTGTCTGTTTGAGAGTGTGTGTGTGTGTGTGCGCTGTATGTGTCTGTTTGAGAGTGTGTGTATGTGTGTGTGCTGCATGTCAAACTGACATATCAAACGCATATTTAACAACATCGCTGTCCAGATTCAGTCCCCATGATGTCATCAAAGGAGTGTGTACTGTATTACCAGTCAGAGTGAAAGTTCCAGAACCTCTTTAAGTGTTCCAGAATGCTCGAGGGTAATCCAGATTGTTTGAATACATTTAAGATTCCAGAAATTATCTCATACTCTCATCACCATGGTTCATCCAATAAACATGATTCTGCATTGCTATAGGCCAACAGGACATGATATCGTAGGACGTGACATCATAGCGTAGGATGTGACATCATAGCGTAGGGTGTGACATCATAGCGTAGGGTGTGACATCATAGCGTAGTTGGCTGACCTGCCGCTGCAAGAGAATTCAAACAGATGTCACATGACCAGTTATGACGTCTGACCTTGTATTGAATGACTTAAAACACAAAAATAATGCACTACACCGTGCAGTCGCTGAGTTGTGTGTGTGTGTGTGTGTGTGTGTGAGTGTGTGAGTGTGTGTGAGTGTGTGAGTGTGTGTGTGTGTGTGTGTGTGAGTGTGTGAGTGTGTGTGTGTGTGTGTGTGTGTGTGTGTGAGTGTGTGTGTGTGTGTGTGTGTGTGTGTGTGTGTGAGTGTGCGTGTGTGTGAGTGTGTGTGTGTGAGTGTGTGTGTGTGAGTGTGTGTGTGTGTGTGTGTGAGTGTGTGTGTGTGTGTGTGTGAGTGTGTGTGTGTGTGTGTGTGAGTGTGTCCTACCACGGGATGTGATGTAGCACTCATGACAGCTCAGGAGGCCGTTGCGGATCCTCACGTCAGTCCCAGCGCTGGTATCCCCCAACTGACCGTTACACACACCACACTGACACAGAGAGAGAGACGGGGGGCCGGGAGAGAACGAGGGAGAGAGACATACAGAAGGGAGGGAAAGAGATTTTCAACTGAAAACCGAATACTGTATTACTGTGTGTGTGTGTGCCTCTCTACACCCTTCATCCATGTTAAAGCGGTTCACTTTATTTATTTTTACCTTATAACAGCTTATAAAAAACGGAATACTTTATTATTTTACGTAAAATGGAATACTTTATTACATTGTGTGTGTGTGTGCGTGCATGTGTGTGTGTGTGTGTGTTTAATTACCTTAAAGCACTGGATGTGGAAGAACATTCCCAGGGTGTCTATGATCATGGCAGCACCTTTCCCCAGTGGTAGAGAACAGCCAGAGCACTGCCTCCTACCACTCACACACCTGCACACACACACACACACACACACACACACACACACACACACACACACACACACACACACACACACACACACACACACACACACACACACACACACAGGTGGACAGGGGGAAATACAATGTATTATAATTGTAAGGTGAATGTATGAGAAAGTATGTAATCTAGCTAGCTGGGGCACCATGTTCCCTAGCTAAGCTGCTAACTGGTAGTGTACTATCTCTTTAGACTGGCTGCTAGCGAGTTAGCGAGCTGACGAAGTGTAAAGAAAGGCTATGAGTCTGACGCCGACCTGGCCTCTTTTGTAATGTAGCTAGCCTAATGTTATCTGGCTAGCTATCTGCAATGTTAGAATTGCTTGACGTTTGGCTGTTAGCTGTGAATGTCTGAGGATGCTTGCTAGTGACTACATCGCGTGTGTTAGGCTGACGTTTGCTT
>NC_140253.1:15837541-15845041 GCF_949987555.1 Borostomias antarcticus
GCCCGCTGAATCGTACTGTAGCAGTGATCCAGACTGTTCACTCCCCGGGTTGGACACGTAACTTGTTGCCGGTACCTCGGAAGAGCCCGGCTAAGACTAGCCTTGTTAAAATCTCCGAGGACGACCACCGGACTTTGGGGATATTTCAGTTCAATGCTCACAATCTACTCGGCCAGTGTGTCTTGTGCTGCGTCAACGTCAGCATCAGGTGGAATGTAAACACACGCGGGGATATGAAGTTTATGAAGATGGTTTCTAAAGAAGTGGAACAGTGCTGATCGATCACTGTAACATCAGAGCTCCAGCGATCGTTCACGAAGAGCTACCCCTCCGCCTCGCGACTTGTTGACTGCCTCAAAGTCACGATCCGCCCGGTACATGGAGAAGCCGGCCAACTCCACCGCTTCATCGGGGAGGAAAGGTGACAGGTGGGTCTCCGTGAACGCGAACACAGCTGCTGAGCGGAAGTCATTGCTCCTCGCTACGTCTGCCCCATCTCGCAGCCCGGGTGACCCCGCTTCCCCTCACCAGTATATCCAACACACCCTTCGCTCCCCCTCACCAGTATATCCAACACACCCTTCGCTCCCCCTCACCAGTATATCCAACACACCCTTCGCTCCCCCTCACCAGTATATCCAACACACCCTTCGCTCCCCCTCACCAGTATATCCAACACACTCTTGGAGCGGGTGAGTAGTTGAGGAAAGATGTCCGGTGTGGTTGAATTCCCAATATTCAGAAGTTCTTCTTTTGAGTAAGAAGTAGCACGACACAGAAAGTACACAAAACAAACAAAACGCAGAGCACAGCAACGCCACAGCACCCATAGACGGCGCCATCTCTCACCTCTGACCTCATCTCCCTTATAGTGTGTTTGCGTGTGTGTGTGTGTGCGTGTGTGTGTGTGGGTGTGTGTGCGTGTGGGTGTGTATGTGTGTGCGTGCGTGTGTGCGTGTGTGTGTGTGCGTGTCGTTGTGTATGTGTGTGCGTGCGTGTGTGTGTGCGTGTGGGTGTGTGTGTGCGTGTGTGTGTGTGTGTGTATGTGTGTGCGTGCATGTGCGTGTGTGTGTGGGTGTGTGTGTGCGGGTGTGTGTGTGCGTGTGTGTGTGCGTGTGTGTGTGTGTGCGTGTGTGTGCGTGTGTGTGTGCGTGTGTGTGTGTGTGTGCGTGCGTGCGTGCGTGCGTGCGTGCGCGTGCGTGTGTGTGTGTGTGTGTGCGTGTGTGTTACCCTGGATGAAGCGTAGCTGGGACACAGCATGCTGATCTCCAGTCAGCATTGGAGGTCTTTGGCCATTGTGCTGTGCGGGAGCGATTGCTTCTGTCTGCTGGCTTGGCTGTGTTGGTGGTGTGACTGGCTCCACCTCATGATGGCGTGCTCTAGCGGCGTTTGCTTCTGTCTGAGAGTTCTTCTGAGCAGAAGCGTTTGCTCCTGTCTGGCAGGACTGTTGTTTTGACAGAGCTGATGGATTAAGAGGTATGGCTGTCTCCTCCAGTATCTGTCTCTCCTGAAAGGGACACACACACACACACACACACACACACACACACACACACACACATACATGTAAATACAGTCAGGGTGCTCAGTCTGCTGTTTTATGATTTGTGGGTGAGTGTGTGTGAATGTGTGTGTGTGTGTGTGTGTGTGAGAGTGTGTGTGAGTGTGTGTGTGTGTGTGTGTGTGTGTGTGTGTGAGTGTGTGTGTGTGTGTGTGTGTGTTGCCTACCTCTTCATTGTGTCTCCTCTCCTCCTCCTCCACCTCTCTCTGTGCTCTCTCACACTCCTGCTTCAACTTCTCCTGCTCTCGCTGGTACTGCTCCTGAAGAGAGAGAGAGATTACACACACACACCCCATGTTCTCTCTCTCACACATACACACTCACTCACTCACACACACACACAACCACACACACACACACACACACACACACTCACACAGCCCTGTTCACACACACACACACACACACACACACACACACACACACACACACACACACACACACACATCCCTGTTCACACACACACACACACACGCACACACACACAGCCATGTTCACACACACACACACACACACACATACACACAACCATGTTCACACACACACACACACAACCATGTTCACACACACACACACACGCACACACACACACATACACACAACCATGTTCACACACACACACACACACACACACACACACACACACACACACACACACACAACCATGTTCACACACACACACAGCCATGTTTGCACACACACACACTCTCTCTCTCTCACAGACACGCCGCCTTTTTATTTTTTTCAGTTTTTTTCAGCTTTTTTATGTTCAGCACTTGGAGTTGCACTTTGTGTATGACTTGTGCTATATAAAAAAAGATTGATTGATTGATTGATAGCCTACTTCTCCACCTCGAGCTTCACTTTTTCTATGTTAATAGCCTGTTTTATCTTAATCTCTAGTTCCTCTTGTATAGAGACATCACATTGTCTACTCCAACCTGAAACTATTAAAAACTATAGCCTACATTTGCTTTATTTAAGCGTCCCCTGCCAGTCTAGGGGTTGCAGCTGAAAGAATAATATATATTGATATAGGCTACAATTGCTTTACACGCCATAAGAATAAGCATAGCCCAATGATCTAGCCTACTGTTCATGTGGAGGATAATGATAAAACGTAGGGCAGTATTTTTCCATCTTTCCTTCCTGCCTTTGGCAGTAGCAACTGTGTTGCGCCTGGATTATATAGTTCATATTTCTATAGCCTAATATAGGCTCCTCTTGTGTAAAATGCGGTGGATGGAACTTGGTTATGCGTATAGTTTGCCTTGTCCATGGCTGTGTCCGAATACCCATACTTTCATGCAAATCCCATAATTTCATGCAAATCCCTCCCCTTTTACCGTGAACGCGCTCATAGCTAGATCGGACCAGCTGGGTAGACTTAACGAGTTGATAGCCACCATGGTGGTACCGTTTATCTGTGATTGTGGTTGTTTGGTTTACTCGAGTGAGCTACCGAAAAGTTATCCTGGGTATGTTGAGCTAGCTTTCGTAGTACAGGGCCCTGGTCTACTTGACCAGTGAATACTGCATACGGCTTTGGCATCATGACAGAATGCCTGCGTCCCACTCCTGTGGACAACCTTCCCATCCTTGCAGGCATCCAGCCCGCTGGCCTCCGCCGCACAGGAACCACAGCACGTCTGGCCTGCCGGGCCGTGGAGCCTAACCTCCTGCTCCATGACAGCCTCACTGCAACAGCGGAGCCTCCCCGGCGTCTCAAATCGAGACACCCTTTTGTGCCGCACGGGATCTCCTGCAGCAATGCAGAGATCTGAACATCAGTGAGGCAGGATGGGCGGACTGCACCTGGCGTGTGGAGTTGGAGGCGAACACCTCCAGACTTTATCCTGGCCGCCGGTCCTTCCCCTACCGGGATGGACTTAATCACTTAATCGTCTCCGGACCGGCATCGGACGCTTCGCTCAGCACAGATGGGGCTTCCGATATATCAGACACCCAATGGAATGCGTGGCCTGACGATCGTGGATGACGAAACGGTGACATGGCCCCTGGAAGTATGCCCGGATATATAACCCGGGTGACCCCTCACCCAAAGCCTGGGGGGAAGAGGACCGAACCAACTTACCCAAACGACGAAGCCTTTTTACTTTTTGTAAAAAGAAGAGCGAACAAAGGTTTAAGGTGTTTGGAATAGAAAGGTCTTGAGGCCAGATGTAAATTCTATAACACTACCTGATTTTGCTAGATAGCAATGAGCGAAGTGTAGGCTACTGCATATTTGCATCATAAAGCAGGTTTTCCCTATGGATAAAAACCCATTATTGAAATTCTAAAGCTCCAACAGTGACATATATAACATGCAGCTGGAGGACCCATAGATATCTATGGAAGGGAGGCTAGCCTACCTTAGGACGGGTTCTTTTCTCTTAAATCAATGTAATGCCTTTTTTCTTGCTAATTTGTGATTGGCCAAAATTACCCAAAATTACCGCAAGGGAGGACAGTACTCCGGCCCTGTCTGAACAGGATTTAATGATTGACATTTTGTTAGTCCAATCGCATTCCAGATTCCAGATTTACCACAGTGAAGGCCGATTGAGTCGGTGTTGATGTCTGTGTTTCTCTTCCATGTGCCATTGGAGACTTTTTGTGTGTTCGTAGCTATTTAATACATCCGAAAGTATTATGGGACATATTATACATCAAACTGTTCGTCTATTTGTCTTGATTCTAGCCATCTAAATATCTAAATCATAAATACTTTTTGAGCTAGAGCCGTCTGAACACGACAGTTCCACTGGCTGGCTATAGCCGGTAACGTTAGCTACGAGGTGCCCGTTAGGCTACCATAGGCAGGCGCGCAGATTGGCTGGAGGCGCAAACTGTCGGCAACTCGTCCAAAACATTTCTAGAGACTGGGTCGCAACACCGGATCGGAGAAATCCACAGCCTGGCTTCTGCTTGCGTGAGAATTGATCGCTTTGCGGTGCTTATTCCTCATCCAGTGATGGATGGGTGGATGGAAAACTTTCAACTGAATGTTCATATTGTTCTGATAATTGTAGGCTATAGCAACATATGGCAGCTTTGACAGCAACCCAAATGAGCTAATTCCATAGCTGTACCATTGCTAGCTAGCCATGAGCGAACTGTTGGATACTGCATTTGCTGTGCAACGTATTCCATTGTCCAGTTGTCAAATCTATTTGCCAACAAACTGTTTGAGAGCCAGCACACCTCAGTGTCCCCTAATCAAAAACATTTTTCATATATCACCTAACCTCTCCAGCACCTCACCAATATCAATTATTTTCTCTCTTTAGAGAAGAGTACAATCCATTACAAAATCTATTGCTTACAATGTTTTATTGTTGTTTTGTAATTTTTTATCATGAATATGATAAATAAATGCTGTATGTAGTTAAAGAAAGTGATATTCAGTTTTTCATATGCTAAAATTGACTGTAAATCAACTTTAAAGCTGATATTTCAAATAATAACTGACTGAGGGAAAGTGCCCCCCCGGCGCCCATGGGCGGTTCGCCTCTCTTCCTCCTGTCCTCCTCAGTTTTTTGAGTCACCAGCCGCCACTGATATATATATATATCAGTTAATTAATATATATATTTGGGGGCCAAGCAGCGTAGCTGCGCAGGCACCCATTAAGTTTCTACCTTTTCTCTTTTTTCTTTCTTTCTTTCTTTCTTTCTTTCTTATTATTCCTCTGCCATTGTAGTCTATGGCAGCCCATAGAAGCTTATGGTAGAAAGTTATGAAAAATGGCACACTCATTCGGGACAGTGCCCTGACCCTCCTCACCAAGTCTCATGTCCACACCTCACCCTCTCTAGCGCCACCAACGTGTCAAAGTTGGAGGTGCATTTATGCATGCAGCTTTTCTTCAGCAAGTCCAATTTTCAAACTTCAGGTGTCCTTCAATTCCTTGGCTCAAGCCGGATTCAACGCACTCTATGACGTCATTGTGGCCATCTTTGCTTCTCCGCCATTTTGAATGATGTGCAAAACCCTTAAAATGTATCTCCTCCTAGGAACTTTCACCAATTTGCATGAACATCGGTGGATGTCATCTATACACCAATGTCTACAAAGGATGTACAGGGATTTTTGATTTTCCATTGCGTTCGCTCGTGACAGCCAATCAAAATTGGCAGAAAAGCTGCAAAACAGGAACTGGGGTCATATCTCAGTAATGTTTTAATCTATGAAAACCACATTTGGCACACTCATTCGGGACATACCCATGACATCTGTCACCAAGCTTCATGTTGACATCTCGTGCACTCTAGCGCCACCAGCGTGTCAAAGTTGGAGTTGCGTTTATGCCAGTAACTTTTGAACTGTATGTCCAATCTTCAAAATTATGGTAGCAATGGATTCCCTGGCTCATGCTGAGTTCAAAACACCCCATGGTTTCATTATTACTTCATTTGTTTGATTGCAGAATGAAAGGAACACTTTTTGTCTTCTGCACAATTTCACCAGTTTCAGAGTGGTGAAAGGCGCATTTTGGAAAAAGTCACACATTTTCTAAACTGCCATCTCTCTTCCAATTCTCACAGCCCATACACATTTTACATATCAAAACGTTCACGCGACTCTTGGGATTCATAAAATCAAAAAAGCTAAGCTCTTCGATGTATATTTTTCACTCTGTGACAGTTCGAATATTGACCCCCCCCCCTCCATTGAAATCAATGGAGCCACACTCTAGAAAATCTCTCTTCGCTCTAGAATCTCTAACTGTTTCTAACTCTTCACCTCTCCTACACTTCTGAAGACCGAAGGACATTTTATACATGGAAATGTTCGCGTGATTGTCTGGATTCTGAAGAAGTAAATAGTTGAGCTATGCTATGTATACTTTTCGCTGTGTGCCAATTTAAACAACGACACCCCCCCCTCTCACTCTACCGAGAGGAAGCAACCCTACCAGGTGACATTAATTAAGTGCTCAGGACTCACTCTACCAAGAGGAAGCAGAAGCTGACATTATCCACTCAAATCTGCGAAGCGCGTTTGTAAGATCCGTCGTGGCATAGCGGGTAGCGCGTCAGTCTCGCAAGCAACGAGTTCAGGGTTCGATTCCCGTTCATCCAAAGTGCATTCTTATAATTATTGTAATTATGCTGCTGTGGAAGTCAATGGCAGACAACAGAATCGTTGTCGGTCGCTCCTGCCAGTTAAAAGTTGTGAAATTTGGCTCACAGACCAGGGACTCGTGTGCCTATTGTTTAGAGTAAGTAATATGTGTGTATTACAAATGTTTGCCATGTGGGGGAGGCATCTTACAGTACGGTACATCATATTCATGGGTTTTGTTGTAGAGACGATTATCCAGACAAGCACATACAGTAGAGACAATCACATAGACAAGCTCATACAGTAAAGACAATCACATAGACAATTGCATACAGTAGAGAAAATCAGACGGAAGCACATACAGTAGACAATCACAGACATACAGTACAGCAGAGAACATAACATACAATAGACACAATTACATAGACACAAGCACATACAGTACAGACAATCACATATAGTACAATAATGCGCTCCTGTGTAAAATGCAGCAGACGAAACTTGGTTGCGTATTGTTTGCCATGTTCATGGCCGTGTACAAATAGTCAAAGTGGGTAAAGGAAATGCAGTGAGTGGTTGTACACTTCTGTGGAGTAGGGGAAGGTTTTGAAGATTCAATGGAGTCTAGTTTGTCTGAATGGGAAGGTACAAGTGAAGAAGTGAAGAACACTGGCCAGACTCCTGTTTACCTTCATTGCTATCAGAAGGTAGGCCGTCTTTCGCTGGTGCAGCAAGAAATTCCACTCTAGGCTCCCATGTTGTAGTATTCACTGACAACAACATTCTCGCAAACTTACAGAAGGTGAACCTGAGAAGCTTGGAGAAACAGTGGGCAGCCAGATTCTACAACTACCACTTCAACATCAAGT
>NC_140253.1:15847541-15851245 GCF_949987555.1 Borostomias antarcticus
TGTGGGTGAATAGGTGTGCTGGGTAGTGTAGTTGTACCTGTCACTGTGGGTGAATAGGTGTGCTGGTAGCTAGGTGCTGCTGATCCAGACCTGGCTTCCTGCTGCTGTTCAGGTCTTGGCAGCAGCCCAGCAGTGCCGTTGACCTGGAAGAAAGATAGTCAAATTATCAACTCTCAAAACAATGAATAAATTAACAAATTAAATCATTTACTTAGTGGAAGCGGGTACCTTAAAGTCGCACTGAAATTAAAAATGCATTCTGTCCCATCTTAGTTCACATAATTGGTCATAGTGTTCACCTATTCAACAATGTATGCCAAAGAAATTACAAAATTCTACTTTTGTTGTAATCTAATATCAAAGTATATAATTTCTTACTTCCTGGAAAACGGTAGGTCGCGTGCAATGACGACAACAGGTACCTTAGATTTTAGGCCAATAATCTCACGACATCCACCCGTCAATCAACGCTATCCTTCTATCGAATCTGTCTAAAGTTCTTAAAACCCGTCCACTTGTCAATGTTCCAATCAAATTCCTCTAAACATTATGTCTCACCCTCATAGCTTGTTTGCGTCGGAAATACGTCAAACTACGGAAGTTGGATGATCTCAAACGTCCGTTTCAGTGTGACTTTAACGCCCACTCTGAGGCAATTTTTTTAAAACTAAAAACGTAAATGTACAAAACCAGATAATGTTTGGTAATAACACTGTAGATTAACTGAAAATGTCCTTTAAACAATTCCAGTATTCAAATCCAACGGCGTTATGTTTTTTTTTTACTGGGTTGCTAATTTTGATGATAGCCCTGCAATTCCTGGCTCAACAGAATGTGTGACGTAACGCCCGCAGCTTCCAGCGCCTAGCCTGCCCCACTCAGCTTCCAGCACTTAGCCTGCCCCACTCGGCTTCCAGCGCTAAGCCTGCCCCACTCGGCTTCCAGCACTTAGCCTGCCCCACTCAGGAGTAACGTTTGTTCAGTAATATGGAATTCTCATACAATGACGAGGCGTCGCCAAGCAAGATTTTCAGGGCGACACAGAATTCATAGTGATGATTTGAAGTCTTTTCTATATAACTAAATATGCGCATAACAAGCTGAAAATATGAAGGTAGACTCTCTATGATATGTAATTGTAGGAGAGTCGGTTACTTTCCCATTGCAGTTTAAAAGTCGCTAGCACAAGCCCAGAAATCAGTCTTGTCACTGCGTTTGGGCGTTACGACCACCACTCCCGAGTGCGGCGGTTAAGACCACCATACACGCTAGTTTTAATGAACACCACCAATTACAGTGAGAGTGACTCACCTGAGTGTTGCTAGGTGTGTCGCTAGGTGTATCCAGGGGGCGTGGCTCCACATGTGTTTGGGTGAGTTCTGTCACAATGGTCGTTGTGACGATGCAGTTCCTCCCGCCAATCAGGGAGCTGATGGCAGAGCCTAAGGTTGTGGTCGTGTCTTGTGGTTGCCGTGGCCTCGACTCTTCCTCTGTGTTCTGATTGGCTGTTGCCTGTTGAGTGGGCGGAGCTTTGTCTCCCCCGGGTGAGGGGAGGGCAGGTGACGTGGGGGTGTGCACAGACGGCCTCTCCTCCACACTCTCTCCGTTCACACGCACTAGCCCATCCACCTGTGGGATGCACACACACACACACACACACACACATTAGGCAAAAATACAGGCTGAGTTCCATTTCACTCCCTGGCCTGTTCTGCTAACGTTGATTTGCTTCGCATAAGCATATGGGAACTCTCCGTTGGTAACTGTTTGGAAAAGGGCAGGCACATTCAAAACTACTTGGCAGGTGATTGGATGAACCATCTGTCTATCACCATCTATCATGCGCTAACTTCAACCGTTCCTTGCTGTCTTAAACCCGCCCAGCGTTACTGTTTGTATTTCAAATTCCTCAGAACCAACGCTGATTGGCGAGATCGTTTTCTGATCTGGCACAAACAGATCTCTATGGAGAGTATCCAGACTGATTTGCAAGAGAAACAAAATGTGAGCTCACGAGATCAGGATGGTCTAGGATCAGTACTAGACCAGGGACAGGGACTAGGATCAGTACTAGACCAGGGACAGGGACTAGGATCAGTACTAGACCAAGAACCGGGACTAGGATCAGTACTAGACCAGGGGCAGGGACTAGGATCAGTACTAGACCAGGGACAGGGACTAGGATCAGTACTAGACCAAGAACCGGGACTAGGATCAGTACTAGACCAGGGGCAGGGACTAGGATCAGTACTAGACCAGGGACAGGGACTAGGATCAGTACTAGACCAGGGACAGGGACTAGGATCAGTACTAGACCAAGAACCGGGACTAGGATCAGTACTAGACCAGGGGCAGGGACTAGGATCAGTACTAGACCAGGGGCAGGGACTAGGATCAGTACTAGACCAGGGGCAGGGACTAGGATCAGTACTAGACCAGGGGCAGGGACTAGGATCAGTACTAGACCAGGGGCAGGGACTAGGATCAGTACTAGACCAGGGACTAGGATCAGAGTACTAAACCAGGGCCAGGGACTAGGATCAGTACTAGACCAGGGACTAGGATCAGTACTAGACCAGGGAGGGACTAGGATCAGGGATCAGTACTAGACCAAGAACCGGGACTAGGATCAGTACTAGACCAGGGACTAGGATCAGAGTACTAAACCAGGGCTAGGGACTAGGATCAGTACTAGACCAGGGAGGGGACTAGGATCAGTACTAGACCAGGGAAGGGACTAGGATCAGTACTAGATGACTAGACTAGGATCAGTACTAGACCAGGGACCGGGACTAGGATCAGTACTAGACCAGGGAGGGACTAGGATCAGTACTAGACGACTAGACTAGGATCAGGCATGGAATGGAACTAGACACACGACTGTGTCAGAGCAGTGAAATGATGACCTGAAGTCCATGATTGTTCCAGCGAGCTCATGTTGAGGGCCGGTCTCTCACCTTGACGGGTGTGTGTCCAGGGTGTGCGTGTCGGGGCTGGCTGTAGGGCCTGGCGGTGAGGAGGGGGATGGTTCGAGAGGGGGAGAGGGGCGGAGGCATCTGGGGCGGAGTGTGTCGGGTTGCAGGTTGCGCTTGTCGGCTTTGAGGTGGCGTCTGCTGGGGTTGCTGTGGTTGTGTGCGTTGGGTGTCAGGTTGTGCTTGCCGGGTGGCTGGGCGCGGGCCGGGTCTGTGCTGGTGTTGAGGTGGAGGGTTCTGGGCGGTGGGGGGGTTACTGGGTGCTGGAGGTTTGGGTGAGGAGGCTGTCCAGGCGTCTCTCCGCGTGTCCACTTCCCTGCACTCTGCCTTGGGCTTCTGTTGGACAGTACCGGTCTGTTCCGGTTCGGACCGGTTTTTCGCGCTGGTGCTCTCGAGTCGGGGCTCCTGCTCCGACGTCTGCGCCAGTCGGACCCCCGGGTCTGGTCCGGTTGGGTCCGGTTTGGGGTCAGGACCTGGCCTGGGCAGCTTCAGGCTGTCCAGCGTGGCGTCGCTGATGGTGAAGCGGAGAGCGTAGCGTTGGAGGACCAGGGCTGCTTCCTCCGGGGTCTCCGACTTCCTGTACGCCTCACACAGCTCGCCCTCCCTACGCTCCCTAGAGAGAGAGAGAGAGAGAGAGGGGGGGGGGAGAGAGAGAGAGAGGGGAGGGGGGGAGAGAGAGAGAGGGGGGGGGGGGGAGAGAGAGAGGGGGGGGGGAGAGAGAGAGAGGGGAGG
>NC_140253.1:15851445-15873945 GCF_949987555.1 Borostomias antarcticus
CCTCCTCTCTCTACCTCTACCCCCCTCCTGCCCCCTCCTCTCTCTACCTCTACCCCCTCCTGCCCCCTCCTCTCTCTACCTCTACCCCCTCCTGCCCCCTCCTCTCTCTACCTCTACCCCCTCCTGCCCCTCCTCTCTCTACCTCTACCCCCTCCTGCCCCTCCTCTCTCTACCTCTACCCCCTCCTGCCCCCTCCTCTCTCTACCTCTACCCCCTCCTGCCCCCTCCTCTCTCTACCTCTACCCCCTCCTCTCTCTACCTCTACCCCCTCCTGCCCCCTCCTCTAACTACCTCTACCCCCCTCCTGCCCCCTCCTCTCTCTACCTCTACCCCCTCCTGCCCCTCCTCTCTCTACCTCTACCCTCCTTCTGCCCCTCCTCTCTCTACCTCTACCCCCTCCTGCCCCCTCCTCTCTCTACCTCTACCCCCTCCTGCCCCCTCCTCTCTCTACCTCTACCCCCTCCTGCCCCTCCTCTCTCTACCTCTACCCCCTCCTGCCCCCTCCTCTCTCTACCTCTACCCCCTCCTGCCCCCTCCTCTCTCTACCTCTACCCCCTCCTGCCCCCTCCTCTCTCTACCTCTACCCCCTCCTGCCCCCTCCTCTCTCTACCTCTACCCCCTCCTGCCCCTCCTCTCTCTACCTCTACCCCCTCCTGCCCCCTCCTCTCTCTACCTCTACCCCCTCCTGCCCCCTCCTCTCTCTACCTCTACCCCCTCCTGCCCCCTCCTCTCTCTACCTCTACCCCCCTCCTGCCCCCTCCTCTCTCTACCTCTACCCCCTCCTGCCCCCTCCTCTCTCTACCTCTACCCCCTCCTGCCCCCTCCTCTCTCTACCTCTACCCCCTCCTCTCTCTACCTCTACCCCCTCCTGCCCCCTCCTCTCTCTACCTCTACCCCCTCCTGCCCCTCCTCTCTCTACCTCTACCCCCCTCCTGCCCCTCCTCTCTCTACCTCTACCCCCTCCTGCCCCCTCCTCTCTCTACCTCTACCCCCTCCTGCCCCTCCTCTCTCTACCTCTACCCCCCTCCTGCCCCCTCCTCTCTCTCTGTCTTACGTCTCTCCAGTGCTCCTCCTCTCTCTCTCTCTCTCTGTCTTACGTCTCTCCAGTGCTCCTCTCTCTCTCTGTCTTACGTCTCTCCAGTGCTCCTCCTCTCTCTCTGTCTTACGTCTCTCCAGTGCTCCTCTCTCTCTCTGTCTTACGTCTCTCCAGTGCTCCTCTCTCTCTCTGTCTTACGTCTCTCCAGTGCTCCTCTCTCTCTGTCTTACGTCTCTCCAGTGCTCCTCCTCTCTCTCTCTCTGTCTTACGTCTCTCCAGTGCTCCTCCTCTCTCTCTCTCTCTCTGTCTTACGTCTCTCCAGTGCTCCTCTCTCTCTCTGTCTTACGTCTCTCCAGTGCTCCTCCTCTCTCTCTCTGTCTTACGTCTCTCCAGTGCTCCTCCTCTCTCTCTCTCTCTGTCTTACGTCTCTCCAGTGCTCCTCCTCTCTCTCTGTCTTACGTCTCTCCAGTGCTCCTCCTCTCTCTCTGTCTTACGTCTCTCCAGTGCTCCTCTCTCTCTCTGTCTTACGTCTCTCCAGTGCTCCTCTCTCTCTCTGTCTTGCGTCTCTCCAGTGCTCCTCCTCTCTCTCTCTGTCTTGCGTCTCTCCAGTGCTCCTTCTCTCTCTCTCTGTCTTACGTCTCTCCAGTGCTCCTCTCTCTCTCTCTGTCTTACGTCTCTCCAGTGCTCCTCCTCTCTCTCTCTGTCTTACGTCTCTCCAGTGCTCCTCCTCTCTCTCTCTCTCTGTCTTACGTCTCTCCAGTGCTCCTCCTCTCTCTCTCTCTGTCTTACGTCTCTCCAGTGCTCCTCCTCTCTCTCTCTCTCTGTCTTACGTCTCTCCAGTGCTCCTCCTCTCTCTCTCTCTGTCTTACGTCTCTCCAGTGCTCCTCCTCTCTCTCTCTCTGTCTTACGTCTCTCCAGTGCTCCTCCTCTCTCTCTCTCTGTCTTACGTCTCTCCAGTGCTCCTCCTCTCTCTCTGTCTTACGTCTCTCCAGTGCTCCTCTCTCTCTCTGTCTTACGTCTCTCCAGTGCTCCTCCTCTCTCTCTCTCTGTCTTACGTCTCTCCAGTGCTCCTCCTCTCTCTCTCTCTGTCTTACGTCTCTCCAGTGCTCCTCCTCTCTCTCTCTCTGTCTTACGTCTCTCCAGTGCTCCTCCTCTCTCTCTCTCTCTGTCTTACGTCTCTCCAGTGCTCCTCCTCTTCAACGTGATGGTTGTGCTGCTCCTGCTTGTGCTCGTAACGGGATTGGCTCGGAGGCTGGATATGCTCCGCCTCTTTCTCGCTGTGCATGTCGCTCATGCTCATGCTTCTGAACAGGAAACAGGAAATGGGAAGTGTCTCTAAACAGAGGCTTCATTATGGTGATACCAACACTCACCCAATTTAGTTTCTTTCCTCCTTCAGAATATCCCTTCACTTCAGTCAATACTAGTGAATGAGTTCATTACGTCATAATGCTTATGTAATGAGAGAGGAACAGACTGAGTGAGAAGAGTCAGAGCTAAGCATGGGTTAGCATTATAGGGTTAACATAATAGCGTTAGCAATATAGTGTTAGCATTTCAGCATTAGCATTATAGTGTTAGCATTATAGCGTTAGCATTATACTGTTAGCATTATAGCATTAGCATTATAGCATTATCATTATAGCGTTGGCATTATAAAGATAGCATTATAGCATTAGCATTATTATGTTAGCATTATAGCATTATCATTATAGAGTTAGCATTATATGGTTAGCATTAGCAGTATAGGTTTAGCATTATATCAGAGCATGCAAAACCAGTGGGGAGAGAGAGATCAGTCTACGTGTGTGTGTGTGTGTGTGTGTGTGTGTGTGTGTGTGTGTGTGTGCATGTGTCTAGATGGCAGTCTTCAAGTCCTTACGTCAGGCATGTATATGTGTGTGTGTGTGTGTACATGTGAGTATGTGTTTATGGAAGCATGGAGGCCTGTATGTGTGTGTCCATGCAATCATGCAGCAGGTCATCCAGGTTGCAAAGAGAGAGAGAGAGAGAGAGAGAGAGAGAGAGAGAGAGAGAGAGAGAAAGAGAGAGAGACTTACTCTGAGTCCTTGGACATATGAGCAACGCGCCGACTCATCCTAAAACAGCATTCACATCACCAATAATAGAACAGACAGACAGACATAGAAATAGATAGATAGATAGATAGAAAGATAGAGAGAAAGAGAGATAGATAGAGAGACAGAGAGAGATAGAGAGAGAGACAGAGAGAGATAGAGAGAGAGACAGAGAGAGATAGAGAGAGAGACAGAGAGAGATAGAGAGAGAGACAGACAGAGACATATAGAGAGAGAGAGAGAGACAGAGATAGAGATGAATGTTGGCACAGTCCCAGGTTGTGTTCCACCATCATATCATACATGTGTTATACTGCTCAGTTCATGTGTTCACCGTAGAGCACAGTACTGCTCAGTTCATGTGTTCACCGTAGAGCACAGTACTGCTCAGTTCATGTGTTCACCGTAGAGCACAGTACTGCTCAGTTCATGTGTTCACCGTAGAGCACAGTACTGCTCAGTTCATGTGTTCACCGTAGAGCACAGTACTGCTCAGTTCATGTGTTCACCGTAGAGCACAGTACTGCTCAGTTCAAACGTGTCTCCCTCTCTTCTGCCCTCATTCACGCCCCATTGCAGATCGATCAGACTGGACCTGCTATAGAAATGCAGTGGGAGCTTAGTTTGACCTCTCCAGCAGGTCAGGTGTGCCAGGAGGAGTGAGGGAGGCTGCTGCCCAGCGTATCTGGGCACACCGACACGGACGGGGCCTTTTCACCGTCAAACACATGTGTGTTCTGTTTATATAGTTATGTGATTTGTTTTAAAGCCCTTTGAGGAGTAATGTCAAACAGGTGTGATTTCGAACACTTGATTAGAATGTATATTTACGAGTCTTTCATTCAGGATTTAAAGGTGTATGTTTTTAGCCTCTCTTACTCTGAAAATGTAATTTAATGTAAGTTATTGCTTTATAAATGTTTTTAGCCGGTAGACAAACATACTCCAGGAGTTTGCTCGATCGTCTCGTTGAGAGGGGTCAGGGAAGAATTTTTACAGCTCACTTATCTGGCCCCCGGGTGATTACTGTTTTTTTGCTTCCCTCTGGAATATGTAGGGGTGGGTCGTATGCCCACCTCCCTTGTTCTCTGTAAAGCGCATTGTGTTGCCTCTGGGTATGAAATGTGCTATACAAATAAAGCTTTGATTGATTGATTGATTGATTGATTGTGTAAAGCGACTGTAAAATGCTGACTCATCACTGTGAGCGTGTTTTAATTATGCTGCTTTAATACTATGCTTTAATTATGCACTATGTTATGTGTGTGTGTGTGTGTGTGTGTGTGTGCATGTAGCTGTGTGTTTGAGGCGCTTCATGGAGTGTCTCACATCATGGGAGGTAGGTCATCGTCCTCCAGCCAGGAGGGTCTTCTCAGAGGGGGGTCTGCCCACTCCTCCCCCCTCCCCCCCTCCCTCTGCCAGTCTGTGTGCTGATGCCCAGGGCTGGTTTGGGCTGGGGCAGGGGGAGGGGGAGGCGGAGGAGTGGGGGGGGGGGCTGACAGAGAGGCGCTTGGGAGGGACTTGCCTCCCTCCTGTTCCCCCTCCCCCAGACCAGGACCCTTCCTTGCGGGGGCCTCGGAGGGCGGGGCTTGTCGAGGTCCTGTGGCCCCAGAAACGATGCTGCTGAGACAAAGAGCCAGTCACGTCACGGCGGGGGCGGGGTTAGACCAGGAAGCGAGACGTAGGTAACCAATCCAGACCAAGCCGGACAAAAACAAACCAAGCGCAACTCAACGCAACCAGACTAAACCAGATGTTAGACTGGGTTAGACCAAGCCAGACCAGACGGACCAGAACTAAACCACATCAAACACAGAGACAAGTACAATCATTCACTGAACCGCATCAAACCAGACCAACACACAAACTGAGACCACAGTCTGTCTACATGACCAACAACAACCACAACCACGTTAGGACCGCCGATTCTGACCAGTCACACCAAGACTCAACTTCTACACGTTATTGGGTTATAAAGCCTTCTATACACAATCAGAAGAACCAGCTCAACTAGGCCAGACACACACACACACACACACACACACACACACACACACGTTAGTGTTCTCAACACACCTTCTGAGCACAGCTCATACATGCCCCTAGCCTCTACCTGCAGGCCTTGTCTGTGGTTCTGGGTTTGCTGCTCTGAGTCCACGCGGGGGGGGTCTTCTGCTGGGCTGTCCCAGGGACAGGCAGGCTCCACGCGGGGGGGGTCTTCTGCTGGGCTGACCCAGGGACAGGCAGGCTCCATGCAGGGGGGGTCTTCTGCTGGACTGACCCAGGGACAGGCAGGCTCCATGCGGGGGGGGTCTTCTGCTGGGCTGTCCCAGGGACAGGCAGGCTCCATGCGGGGGGGGTCTTCTGCTGGACTGACCCAGGGACAGGCAGGCTCCATGCGGGGGGGGTCTTCTGCTTGGCTGTCCCAGGGACAGGCAGGAACAGGTTAAATGACTGTCCGACGCCCCCAGTCACCGGTTTTTGGTACACCCCCGTCCTACGAGCCATCATGTCATCCTTCTCCAGGTCGGGCACTGGCCCATCTTCATCATACTCATCATCATCATCATCATCATCATCATCGTAGTCACGTTCACAATGAGCAGTGTCCCTGGTGACCGTTGTCACGTCGACGCGTGGTTCAGGCGTGTCCCTGATTGGTGCTTGGTGTTGGTGGGCTTCAGCTCTTAAGAGAAAACCAGTACTTTCAGTTTTGGAATCGTAGTAATGGAGTACTTAGTAGTAATAGAGTAGTAATAGAGTAGTAATAGAGTAGTAACAGAGTAGTAATAGAGTAGTAATAGAGTAGTAATAGAGTAGTAACAGAGTAGTAATAGAGTAGTAATAGAGTAGTAATAGAGTAGTAATAGAGTAGTAATAGAGTAGTAACAGAGTAGTAACAGAGTAGTAATAGAGTAGTAATAGAGTAGTAACAGAGTAGTAACAGAGTAGTAATAGAGTAGTAATAGAGTAGTAACAGAGTAGTAACAGAGTAGTAATAGAGTAGTAATAGAGTAGTAATAGAGTTGTAATAGAGTAGTAATAGAGTAGTAATAGAGTAGTAACAGAGTAGTAATAGAGAAGTAATAGAGTAGTAATAGAGTAGTAATAGAGTAGTAACAGAGTAGTAATAGAGTAGTAATAGAGTAGTAATAGAGTAGTAATAGAGTAGTAACAGAGTAGTAATAGAGTAGTAATAGAGTAGTAATAGAGTAGTAACAGAGTAGTAATAGTGTAGTAATAGAGTAGTAACAGAGTAGTAACAGAGTAGTAATAGAGTAGTAATAGAGTAGTAATAGAGTAGTAACAGAGTAGTAACAGAGTAGTAATAGAGTAGTAATAGAGTAGTAACAGAGTAGTAACAGAGTAGTAACAGAGTAGTAATAGAGTAGTAATAGAGTTGTAATAGAGTAGTAATAGAGTAGTAATAGAGTAGTAATAGAGTAGTAACAGAGTAGTAATAGAGTAGTAATAGAGTAGTAATAGAGTAGTAATAGAGTAGTAACAGAGTAGTAAAAGAGTAGTAACAGAGTAGTAATAGAGTAGTAATAGAGTAGTAATACAGTAGTAACAGAGTAGTAATAGTGTAGTAATAGAGTAGTAATAGAGTAGTAACAGAGTAGTAACAGAGTAGTAACAGAGTAGTAATAGAGTAGTAATAGAGTAGTAATAGAGTAGTAACAGAGTAGTAACAGAGTAGTAACAGAGTAGTAATAGAGTAGTAATAGAGTAGTAATAGAGTAGTAACAGAGTAGTAACAGAGTAGTAACAGAGTAGTAATAGAGTAGTAATAGAGTTGTAATAGAGTAGTAATAGAGTAGTAATAGAGTAGTAATAGAGTAGTAACAGAGTAGTAATAGAGTAGTAATAGAGTAGTAACAGAGTAGTAAAAGAGTAGTAATAGAGTAGTAATAGAGTAGTAACAGAGTAGTAATAGAGTAGTAATAGAGTAGTAACAGAGTAGTAATAGAGTAGTAATAGAGTAGTAATAGAGTAGTAATAGAGTAGTAATAGTGTAGTAATAGAGTAGTAACAGAGTAGTAATAGAGTAGTAATAGAGTAGTAACAGAGTAGTAATAGAGTAGTAATAGAGTAGTAATAGAGTAGTAACAGAGTAGTAACAGTGTAGTAATAGAGTAGTAATAGAGTAGTAACAGAGTAGTAATAGAGTAGTAATAGAGTAGTAATAGAGTAGTAACAGAGTAGTAATAGAGTAGTAATAGAGTAGTAATAGTGTAGTAATAGAGTAGTAATAGAGTAGTAACAGAGTAGTAACAGAGTAGTAACAGAGTAGTAATAGAGTAGTAATAGAGTTGTAATAGAGTAGTAATAGAGTAGTAATAGAGTAGTAATAGAGTAGTAACAGAGTAGTAATAGAGTAGTAATAGAGTAGTAACAGAGTAGTAAAAGAGTAGTAATAGAGTAGTAATAGAGTAGTAACAGAGTAGTAATAGAGTAGTAATAGAGTAGTAACAGAGTAGTAATAGAGTAGTAATAGAGTAGTAATAGAGTAGAAATAGTGTAGTAATAGAGTAGTAACAGAGTAGTAATAGAGTAGTAATAGAGTAGTAACAGAGTAGTAACAGAGTAGTAATAGAGTAGTAATAGAGTAGTAATAGAGTAGTAACAGAGTAGTAACAGAGTAGTAACAAAGTAGTAATAGAGTAGTAATAGAGTAGTAATAGAGTAGTAACAGAGTAGTAACAGAGTAGTAATAGAGTAGTAATAGAGTAGTAATAGAGTAGTAATAGAGTAGTAATAGAGTAGTAACATAGTAGTAATAGAGTAGTAATAGAGTAGTAAAAGAGTAGTAACAGAGTAGTAACAGAGTAGTAATAGAGTAGTAATAGAGTAGTAACAGAGTAGTAATAGAGTAGTAATAGAGTAGTAATAGAGTAGTAACAGAGTAGTAATAGAGTAGTAACAGAGTAGTAATAGAGTAGTAACAGAGTAGTAACAGAGTAGTAATAGAGTAGTAATAGAGTAGTAATAGAGTAGTAATAGAGTAGTAACAGAGTAGTAATAGAGTAGTAACAGAGTAGTAATAGAGTAGTAACAGAGTAGTAATAGAGTAGTAATAGAGTAGTAACAGAGTAGTAATAGAGTAGTAACATAGTAGTAATAGAGTAGTAATAGAGTAGTAACAGAGTAGTAACAGAGTAGTAATAGAGTAGTAATAGAGTAGTAATAGAGTAGTAATAGAGTAGTAACAGAGTAGTAATAGAGTAGTAATAGAGTAGTAAAAGAGTAGTAACAGAGTAGTAACAGAGTAGTAATAGAGTAGTAATAGAGTAGTAACAGAGTAGTAATAGAGTAGTAATAGAGTAGTAACAGAGTAGTAATAGAGTAGTAATAGAGTAGTAATAGAGTAGTAACAGAGTAGTAACAGAGTAGTAATAGAGTAGTAATAGAGTAGTAATAGAGTAGTAATAGAGTAGTAACAGAGTAGTAATAGAGTAGTAACAGAGTAGTAATAGAGTAGTAACAGAGTAGTAACAGAGTAGTAACAGAGTAGTAACAGAGTAGTAATAGAGTAGTAATAGAGTAGTAACAGAGTAGTAATAGAGTAGTAATAGAGTAGTAATAGAGTAGTAACAGAGTAGTAATAGAGTAGTAATAGAGTAGTAACAGAGTAGTAACAGTGTAGTAATAGAGTAGTAATAGAGTAGTAATAGAGTAGTAATAGAGTAGTAACAGAGTAGTAACAGAGTAGTAATAGAGTAGTAAAAGAGTAGTAATAGAGTAGTAACAGAGTAGTAACAGAGTAGTAATAGAGTAGTAATAGAGTAGTAATAGAGTAGTAATAGTGTAGTAATAGTGTAGTAATAGAGTAGTAATAGAGTAGTAATAGAGTAGTAATAGAGTAGTAATAGAGTAGTAACAGAGTAGTAAAAGAGTAGTAACAGAGTAGTAATAGAGTAGTAATAGAGTAGTAATAGAGTAGTAACAGAGTAGTAATAGTGTAGTAATAGAGTAGTAATAGAGTAGTAACAGAGTAGTAACAGAGTAGTAATAGAGTAGTAATAGAGTAGTAATAGAGTAGTAACAGAGTAGTAACAGAGTAGTAATAGAGTAGTAATAGAGTAGTAATAGAGTAGTAACAGAGTAGTAACAGAGTAGTAACAGAGTAGTAACAGAGTAGTAATAGAGTTGTAATAGAGTAGTAATAGAGTAGTAATAGAGTAGTAATAGAGTAGTAACAGAGTAGTAATAGAGTAGTAATAGAGTAGTAACAGAGTAGTAATAGAGTAGTAATAGAGTAGTAATAGAGTAGTAATAGAGTAGTAACAGAGTAGTAAAAGAGTAGTAACAGAGTAGTAATAGAGTAGTAATAGAGTAGTAATAGAGTAGTAACAGAGTAGTAATAGTGTAGTAATAGAGTAGTAATAGAGTAGTAACAGAGTAGTAACAGAGTAGTAACAGAGTAGTAATAGAGTAGTAATAGAGTAGTAACAGAGTAGTAACAGAGTAGTAACAGAGTAGTAATAGAGTAGTAATAGAGTAGTAACAGAGTAGTAACAGAGTAGTAACAGAGTAGTAATAGAGTAGTAATAGAGTTGTAATAGAGTAGTAATAGAGTAGTAATAGAGTAGTAATAGAGTAGTAACAGAGTAGTAATAGAGTAGTAATAGAGTAGTAACAGAGTAGTAAAAGAGTAGTAATAGAGTAGTAATAGAGTAGTAACAGAGTAGTAATAGAGTAGTAATAGAGTAGTAATAGAGTAGTAATAGTGTAGTAATAGAGTAGTAACAGAGTAGTAACAGAGTAGTAATAGAGTAGTAACAGAGTAGTAACAGAGTAGTAATAGAGTAGTAATAGAGTAGTAATAGAGTAGTAACAGAGTAGTAACAGAGTAGTAACAAAGTAGTAATAGAGTAGTAATAGAGTAGTAATAGAGTAGTAACAGAGTAGTAATAGAGTAGTAATAGAGTAGTAATAGAGTAGTAATAGAGTAGTAACAGAGTAGTAACAGAGTAGTAATAGAGTAGTAATAGTGTAGTAATAGAGTAGTAACAGAGTAGTAATAGAGTAGTAACAGAGTAGTAATAGAGTAGTAATAGAGTAGTAATAGAGTAGTAATAGAGTAGTAATAGAGTAGTAATAGTGTAGTAATAGAGTAGTAACAGAGTAGTAATAGAGTAGTAACAGAGTAGTAATAGAGTAGTAATAGAGTAGTAATAGAGTAGTAACAGAGTAGTAACAGAGTAGTAATAGAGTAGTAATAGAGTAGTAACAGAGTAGTAATAGAGTAGTAATAGAGTAGTAACAGAGTAGTAATAGAGTAGTAATAGAGTAGTAATAGAGTAGTAACAGAGTAGTAACAGAGTAGTAATAGAGTAGTAATAGAGTAGTAATAGAGTAGTAATAGAGTAGTAACAGAGTAGTAATAGAGTAGTAACAGAGTAGTAATAGAGTAGTAATAGAGTAGTAACAGAGTAGTAACAGAGTAGTAACAGAGTAGTAACAGAGTAGTAATAGAGTAGTAATAGAGTAGTAACAGAGTAGTAATAGAGTAGTAATAGAGTAGTAATAGAGTAGTAACAGAGTAGTAATAGAGTAGTAATAGAGTAGTAACAGAGTAGTAACAGTGTAGTAATAGAGTAGTAATAGAGTAGTAATAGAGTAGTAATAGAGTAGTAACAGAGTAGTAACAGAGTAGTAATAGAGTAGTAATAGAGTAGTAACAGAGTAGTAATAGAGTAGTAAAAGAGTAGTAATAGAGTAGTAACAGAGTAGTAACAGAGTAGTAATAGAGTAGTAATAGAGTAGTAATAGAGTAGTAATAGTGTAGTAATAGTGTAGTAATAGAGTAGTAATAGAGTAGTAATAGAGTAGTAACAGAGTAGTAATAGAGTAGTAATAGAGTAGTAATAGAGTAGTAATAGAGTAGTAACAGAGTAGTAAAAGAGTAGTAACAGAGTAGTAATAGAGTAGTAATAGAGTAGTAATAGAGTAGTAACAGAGTAGTAATAGTGTAGTAATAGAGTAGTAATAGAGTAGTAACAGAGTAGTAACAGAGTAGTAATAGAGTAGTAATAGAGTAGTAATAGAGTAGTAATAGAGTAGTAACAGAGTAGTAACAGAGTAGTAATAGAGTAGTAATAGAGTAGTAATAGAGTAGTAACAGAGTAGTAACAGAGTAGTAATAGAGTAGTAATAGAGTTGTAATAGAGTAGTAATAGAGTAGTAATAGAGTAGTAATAGAGTAGTAACAGAGTAGTAATAGAGTAGTAATAGAGTAGTAACAGAGTAGTAATAGAGTAGTAATAGAGTAGTAATAGAGTAGTAATAGAGTAGTAACAGAGTAGTAAAAGAGTAGTAACAGAGTAGTAATAGAGTAGTAATAGAGTAGTAACAGAGTAGTAATAGTGTAGTAATAGAGTAGTAATAGAGTAGTAACAGAGTAGTAACAGAGTAGTAACAGAGTAGTAATAGAGTAGTAACAGAGTAGTAACAGAGTAGTAACAGAGTAGTAATAGAGTAGTAATAGAGTAGTAACAGAGTAGTAACAGAGTAGTAACAGAGTAGTAATAGAGTAGTAATAGAGTTGTAATAGAGTAGTAATAGAGTAGTAATAGAGTAGTAATAGAGTAGTAACAGAGTAGTAATAGAGTAGTAATAGAGTAGTAACAGAGTAGTAAAAGAGTAGTAATAGAGTAGTAATAGAGTAGTAACAGAGTAGTAATAGAGTAGTAATAGAGTAGTAACAGAGTAGTAATAGAGTAGTAATAGAGTAGTAATAGAGTAGTAATAGTGTAGTAATAGAGTAGTAACAGAGTAGTAATAGAGTAGTAATAGAGTAGTAACAGAGTAGTAACAGAGTAGTAATAGAGTAGTAATAGAGTAGTAATAGAGTAGTAACAGAGTAGTAACAGAGTAGTAACAAAGTAGTAATAGAGTAGTAATAGAGTAGTAATAGAGTAGTAATAGAGTAGTAATAGAGTAGTAATAGAGTAGTAATAGAGTAGTAACAGAGTAGTAACAGAGTAGTAATAGAGTAGTAATAGAGTAGTAACAGAGTAGTAACAGAGTAGTAATAGAGTAGTAATAGTGTAGTAATAGAGTAGTAATAGAGTAGTAATAGAGTAGTAATAGAGTAGTAATAGAGTAGTAACAGAGTAGTAATAGAGTAGTAACAGAGTAGTAATAGAGTAGTAATAGAGTAGTAATAGAGTAGTAACAGAGTAGTAACAGAGTAGTAATAGAGTAGTAACAGAGTAGTAACAGAGTAGTAATAGAGTAGTAATAGAGTAGTAATAGAGTAGTAACAGAGTAGTAATAGAGTAGTAATAGAGTAGTAATAGTGTAGTAATAGAGTAGTAATAGAGTAGTAATAGAGTAGTAACAGAGTAGTAATAGAGTAGTAATAGAGTAGTAATAGAGTAGTAACAGAGTAGTAACAGAGTAGTAACAGAGTAGTAATAGAGTAGTAACAGAGTAGTAACAGAGTAGTAATAGAGTAGTAATAGAGTAGTAATAGAGTAGTAACAGAGTAGTAACAGAGTAGTAATAGAGTAGTAATAGAGTAGTAATAGAGTAGTAATAGAGTAGTAACAGAGTAGTAATAGAGTAGTAATAGAGTAGTAAAAGAGTAGTAACAGAGTAGTAACAGAGTAGTAATAGAGTAGTAATAGAGTAGTAACAGAGTAGTAATAGAGTAGTAATAGAGTAGTAATAGAGTAGTAATAGAGTAGTAATAGAGTAGTAATAGAGTAGCTCCAAAATGGCACACAAACATCTTACTCATTAACTTGCTGCCACACATATCTGCACATCTACGCCTGCAGACACATCTACGCCTGCAGACACATCTACGCCTGCAGACACATCTACGCCTGCAGACACATCTACGCCTGCAGACACATCTACGCCTGCAGACACACACCAAACATGCTGGTGACCTCAAAACACCCCTCCACCAATCAGAAACCTCTCCCGGCTGCAGGCACACCCAGGCTCTGCCCACCTCACTTCCTGTTTCCTGTTTCTCTTCTCCTGAACATCCCTCCTGATCCGGGGACAGGCGTCGGTAACAACTTCCTGTGTGGCGCACTTCGAGGCGGGCAGCGGCAGGAAGCGGTTGAACGTTGCCGTAGCGCCGCCGGGCTTGTGGGGCACGCCCGTCCTCCGCGCCATCATGTCATCCTTCCTCACGTCCGGAGTCCTGCCCTCCTCCTCCTCCTCCTCCTCCTCCTCTCTCCTCCTCTCGTACCGAGCCAGACAAGCGTCCAGCTCCACCAGAGTGGAAGGGTGTTCGGGAATTCGGGGTGGGAGGTCTTTGTTAGGGGGCGGAGCTTGTGCGGGGTCAGTTCCACGCAACTGCCTGTGATGTCATCAACCGCCGGAGGGAGGGGGGGGGGGGGGGGACGGTGTAACCATGACAACAGGAAAGCAACATTCCCCGCCCTCAAACAAATACACACACACACACACACACACACACACACATGCAGGATTCTGTCCAGCAAGGAATTCTGTTCTTGTCTTGCCATCGCATAGTCCACTTGTATAGATCAAGTACCTTGTGTGCATGAATGAGTACTGGTGGTGTGTATGTGTGTGTGTGTGTGTGCGTGTATGCATGCATACATGTGTGTGAGTGTGTGTGTGTTCAGGCCCGTGCATAAGGGGGGGATAAAGGGTAATGCTTTGGGGGGCCCAGCCCTTAGGGGGGGCCCATGAATCAGCAAAAAAATTGTTTTCAAATCATTATTATTTTTTTACAGTTTCCATCACTTACTAGAACAAAACTATATTTTATCCAAATGTGGTTCGTTGCTTTAATAAAATGTAGCATATTACCAAATTATGCCCCCCCCCCCTCCCCCAAAATGGTATAGCCTATATCCAATTGTGTGCAACGTCATGTGTGAAGTGTGTTGTTCAAAACTCACCCTACACGGGAGAAAAAAAACTACTGGTCAATATCCTCTTTAACTAGCCAGGTAACTTGTTGTATTGTTAGGAATTAGCTATGCTGGGACCTACACATAAATCTGGATCGCAGAAAAGGAAGGAAAAAAAACACAGGGAGCAATCGAGGGCACTGGACCCGAATAAACAAAATGTTCTAACAAACTTTTTTGTATCAGCACAGAAGAGCCTGGGTAATGTTAACTGCCAAGAAGTAGAAAAGCTAGCTAACGGAGAGCATTTATGGTGACATCTGCGGATATTTTGCACACTACCTGTAAGTGTAGCAGGAGGAGAGAGATCATTCAGCAAATTAAAAATAATAAAGAATTATATGCGCTCCACAATGAGTCAGGAGAGGCTCAATAACCTGGGAATACTCTCCATTGAGTGCGAACTGGCTCAGAAGATTGACTTTAAAGACATTATAAAGGACTTTGCATCCAGGAAGACTAGGAGGATGTTGCTGTAAGAGCCTGAGGCAAAGAGGAAGAAGCTATAAGGTAGGAAAATATACTTTTTACATCTAAGCATTGTGTTTTGAGTGTAGCAGATCTTTGTTGACCTGGTTGTAAGGGTTTGTGTGTGTGTGTGTGTGAGAGAGAGAGAGAGAGAGAGAGAGAGAGAGAGAGTGTAAGGGTGTGCGTGCCTGCACATCATGTGTGCTTATCTAGCCCTTAACACTGCATAAGTCTCTCTGTTTGAGAGCACATTGGTTTGAGTGAAGCAGGTTTGGGGGGGGGGGGGTCATTCACTGGACTTTTCTGGGGCCCAGTCATTACTTTGCACGGGCCTGTGTGTGTGTGTGTGTGTGTGTGTGTGTGTGTGTGCGTTACAGCTAAAACCAGAGCAGCAGCATCAAGTCTATAGTACCAAAGTGTGTCTGTAGAACGCTGTTACACACAAGAGTCCCCAGTAGAACAGTCACAAACACAAGTCCCCAGTAGAACAGTCACAAACACAAGTCCCCAGTAGAACGCTGTTACAAACACGAGTCCCCAGTAGAACACTGTTACAAACACGAGTCCCCAGTAGAACACTGTTACAAACACGAGTCCCCAGTAGAACAGTCACAAACACGAGTCCCCAGTAGAACAGTCACAAACACAAGTCCCCAGTAGAACGCTGTTACAAACACGAGTCCCCAGTAGAACAGTCACAAACACAAGTCCCCAGTAGAACACTGTTACAAACACGAGTCCCCAGTAGAACACTGTCACAAACATGGGTCCCCAGTAGAACGCTGTTACAAACACAAGTCCCCAGTAACACTGTTACAAACACGAGTCCCCAGTAGAACACTGTTACAAACACGAGTCCCCAGTAGAACACTGTTACAAACACAACTCCCCAGTAGAACAGTCACAAACACAACTCCCCAGTAGAACTGTCACAAACACGAGTCCCCAGTAGAACAGTCACAAACACGAGTCCCCAGTAGAACAGTCACAAACACGAGTCCCCAGTAGAACACTGTTACAAACACGAGTCCCCAGTAGAACAGTCACAAACACAACTCCCCAGTAGAACTGTCACAAACACGAGTCCCCAGTAGAACAGTCACAAACACGAGTCCCCAGTAGAACAGTCACAAACACGAGTCCCCAGTAGAACACTGTTACAAACACGAGTCCCCAGTAGAACAGTCACAAACACAACTCCCCAGTAGAACACTGTTACAAACACGAGTCCCCAGTAGAACAGTCACAAACACGAGTCCCCAGTAGAACAGTCACAAACACGAGTCCCCAGTAGAACAGTCACAAACACGAGTCCCCAGTAGAACACTGTTACAAACACGAGTCCCCAGTAGAACAGTCACAAACACGAGTCCCCAGTAGAACACTGTTACAAACACGAGTCCCCAGTAGAACAGTCACAAACACGAGTCCCCAGTAGAACAGTCACAAACACGAGTCCCCAGTAGAACAGTCACAAACACAAGTCCCCAGTAGAACAGTCACAAACACAAGTCCCCAGTAGAACAGTCACAAACACAAGTCCCCAGTAGAACAGTCACAAACACAAGTCCCCAGTAGAACAGTCACAAACACGAGTCCCCAGTAGAACAGTCACAAACACGAGTCCCCAGTAGAACACTGTTACAAACACAAGTCCCCAGTAGAACACTGTTACAAACACGAGTCCCCAGTAGAACAGTCACAAACATGAGTCCCCAGTAGAACACTGTTACAAACACGAGTCCCCAGTAGAACAGTCACAAACACAAGTCCCCAGTAGAACACTGTTACAAACACGAGTCCCCAGTAGAACAGTCACAAACACGAGTCTCCAGTAGAACAGTCACAAACACGAGTCCCCAGTAGAACACTGTTACAAACACGAGTCCCCAGTAGAACACTGTTACAAACACGAGTCCCCAGTAGAACAGTCACAAACACGAGTCCCCAGTAGAACAGTCACAAACACGAGTCTCCAGTAGAACAGTCACAAACACAAGTCCCCAGTAGAACACTGTTACAAACACGAGTCCCCAGTAGAACACTGTCACAAACACGAGTCCCCAGTAGAACACTGTTACAAACACGAGTCCCCAGTAGAACACTGTTACAAACACGAGTCCCCAGTAGAACACTGTTACAAACACGAGTCCCCAGTAGAACAGTCACAAACACAAGTCCCCAGTAGAACACTGTTACAAACACGAGTCCCCAGTAGAACAGTCACAAACACAAGTCCCCAGTAGAACACTGTTACAAACACAAGTCCCCAGTAGAACACTGTTACAAACACAAGTCCCCAGTAGAACAGTCACAAACACGAGTCCCCAGTAGAACAGTCACAAACACGAGTCCCCAGTAGAACACTGTTACAAACACAAGTCCCCAGTAGAACAGTCACAAACACGAGTCCCCAGTAGAACACTGTTACAAACACAAGTCCCCAGTAGAACAGTCACAAACACAAGTCCCCAGTAGAATGCTGTTACAAACACAAGTCCCCAGTAGAACAGTCACAAACACGAGTCCCCAGTAGAACAGTCACAAACACGAGTCCCCAGTAGAATGCTGTTACAAACACAAGTCCAGGCGCTGAACAGGAACCCAGGCTTCATCCAGTAGAATGCCAACAAGAGGCTCAGCCTGCCAAGCACAGCCTAGTCTAGACAAACAGAGCCCCGTTTGGACCTGCTCTGTTGTTTGGAGTCAGTTCTAACCATTCTGTGTGGTGTGTTTGGAGCAGGTTCTATCCCGGCTGCATTCTGTGTTTGGAGTGGGTTCTAACCCTGGCTGTGTTCTGTGTTTGGAGCAAGTTCTAACCCTGGCTGTGTTCTGTGTTAGGAGCCAATTCTAGCCCCGGCTGTGTTCTGGTTCTAGCCCTGGTTGTGTTCTGGTTCTAACCCCAACTGTGTTCTGGTTCTAACCCTGGCTGTGTTCTGTATTTGAAGCCAGTACTTACCCTGGCTGTGTTCTGGTTCTAGCCCTGGTTGTGTCCTGGTTATAACCCTGACTGTGTTCTGGTTCTAACCCTGCTGTGTTCTGGTTCTATCCCTGCTGTGTTCCTGTTCTAACCCTGCTGTGTTCTGGTTCTAACCCTGGTGTCTTCCGGTTCTAACCCTGCTGTGTTCTGGTTCCAACCCTGGCTGTGTTCTGGTTCTAACCCTGGCTGTGTTCTGGCTCTAACCCTGCTGTGTTCTGGTTCTAACCCTGGCTTTGTCCTGGTTCTAACCCTTCTGTGTTCCGTTTCTATCCCTGCTGTGTTCTGGTTCTAACCCTGCTGTGTTTTTGTTCTAACCCTGCTGTGTTCTGGTTCCAACCCTGGCTGTGTTCTGGTTCTATACCTGGCTATGTCTCGTTCTAACCCTGGCTCTGTGCTGGTTCTAACCCTGGCTGTGTTATGGTTCTAACGCTGGTTGTGTTCTGGTTCTAGCCCTGGTTGTGTTCTGGTTCTAACCCTGGTTGTGTTCTGGTTCTAACCATGGCTGTGTTCTTTTTACAACCCTGCTGTGTTCTGGTTCTAACACTGGCTGTGTTCTGGTTCTATCACTGCTGTGTTCTGGTTCTAAGCAAGGCTGTGTTCTGGTTCTAACCTTGCTGTGTTCTGGTTCTAACCCTGCTGTGTTCTGGTTCTAACCCTGCTGTGTTCTGGTTCTAACCCTGCTGTGTTCTGCTTCTAACACTGGCTGTGTTCTGGTTCCAACCCTGCTGTGTTCTGGTTCTAACCCTGGCTGTGTTCTGGTTCTATCCCTGCTGTGTTCTGTTTCTAACCCCGGCTGTGTTTGGGTTCTAACCCTGCTGTGTTCTGGTTCTAACCCTGCTGTGTCCTGGGTCTAGCCTTGGCTGTGTTCTGGTTGCAACCCTGCTGTGTTCTGGTTCTAACCCTGGCTGTGTTCTGATTCTATCCCTGCTGTGTTCTGGTTCTAACCCTGCTGTGTTCTGTTTCTAACCCCGGCTGTGTTTGGGTTCTAACCCTGCTGTGTTCTGGTTCTAACCCTGCTGTGTTCTGGTTCTAACCCTGGCTGTGTTCTGATTCTATCCCTGCTGTGTTCTGGTTCTAACCCTGCTGTGTTCTGGTTCTAACCCTACTGTGTTCTGGTTCTAACCCTGGCTGTGTTCTGGTTCTATCCCTGCTGTGTTCTGGTTCTAACCCCGGCTGGGTTTGGGTTCTAACCCTGGCTGTGTGCTGGTTCTAACCCTGCTGTGTTCTGGTTCTAACCCTGCTGTGTTCTAGTTCTAACCCTGGCTGTGTTCTGTTACTAACCCTGCTGTGTTCTGGTTCTAACCCCGGCTGTGTTTGGGTTCTAACCCTGCTGTGTTCTGGTTCTAACCCTGCTGTGTCCTGGGTCTAGCCTTGGCTGTGTTCTGGTTGCAACCCTGCTGTGTTCTGGTTCTAACCCTGGCTGTGTTCTGATTCTATCCCTGCTGTGTTCTGGTTCTAACCCTGCTGTGTTCTGTTTCTAACCCCGGCTGTGTTTGGGTTCTAACCCTGCTGTGTTCTGGTTCTAACCCTGCTGTGTTCTGGTTCTAACCCTGGCTGTGTTCTGATTCTATCCCTGCTGTGTTCTGGTTCTAACCCTGCTGTGTTCTGGTTCTAACCCTACTGTGTTCTGGTTCTAACCCTGGCTGTGTTCTGGTTCTATCCCTGCTGTGTTCTGGTTCTAACCCCGGCTGGGTTTGGGTTCTAACCCTGGCTGTGTGCTGGTTCTAACCCTGCTGTGTTCTGGTTCTAACCCTGCTGTGTTCTAGTTCTAACCCTGGCTGTGTTCTGTTACTAACCCTGCTGTGTTCTGGTTCTAACCCTGGCTGTGTTCTGGGGTGCGTTCAAATTCAGCGAACATAGTGAACGTTTGCAAATGTTAGCAAACTATTTTCCGTTAGCTTTGTGTTCGCTGCAATCGTTTGCTAACAGAAACAGTCTGGAGAGGTAGTTCGCCAGTAACAGAACGAGGATCACAATGGACTCAGGCTTACTGGAGATGTGCTCCCATGGGGATTGTTGCGTTTATACGAACTATTTGGAACGTTCATTAAAAGTTGTTTAAATGTGACCGTTTGGAGAAAACATGTTTGCGACGAACGTTTGCCTCTGTTAGCTGAATTTGAACGCAGCCCTGGTTTCAACCCTGCTGTGTTCTGGTTCTAACCCTGGCTGTGTTCTGGTTCTAACCCTGCTGTGTTCTGGTTCTAACCCTGGCTGTGTTCCGGGCCGTACCTGTTTGCCTGCTCAGCAAGGTGGGTGCCCATACCAACAGTGGGCATGGTGACTGTTGCCTTGGCCAACAGTCGCCTAAGCAACTGAGAGTCCTCCCCCTCCCTTGGTGGGACGGTGCCTATTGGCTGCTCCAGCTCAGTCACGCTCCCAAGCGCCAGGACTTTACTACAGCCCCGCCCTGCTGTGGCGCTGACGGGGGAACCGGAACCCTTCTCCAGACACGCCTGACAAACAGGGGCAGGGCTAGGCTCACTGCACACACACACACACACACACACACACACACACACACACAACAAACAGACACAAACACACACACACACACATATACACACACATACACACACAAACACACACACATATACACACATACACACACACGTACACACACACATACACACACGTACACACACACACACACACACACACACACACACACACACACACACACACACACACACAGATGCATGTACACAAAAATGCAAACACATAACCACAAACACACACACCAGACATGAGCACAGAGAGGGAAGGGAGAGAGGACAAGAGAGAGACAGAGATAGGGGAAAACGGGGAGATAGAGCAGGAGTGAGTCATACAGCATGTGAGGGGAGTGTTTGAACAGACAGAGAGATGGAATAAAGGATGACAAAGTCAGGACGTATGGAGAGAGAGAGAGAGAGAGAGAGAGAGAGGAGGAGAGAGTGATAGAGGAATGAGGTCATCTTAAAGGATTAGTAAAGGGAAAATGCATGTTTAGCCCTGTTTTATGGTTACTTATGATCACATACAATGGTTCAGATCAAAACGTTGACAAAACTAGCATTATCGAGAAAGTTGATAATTGCTCTAACACCGTTTTGGTCATACAATGGATGTGGGTGGGCATCTTGAAAAATCTTTCAAAAACATGTTAAACTCTCGATTTCAAAGACAAGAAGCTCACCTAGGTGTTAATTGGCGTTCTGACATAATTCGCCATAAAGTAAGATTCTAGTTCATCTGGAAAGTCTTTTTTAAATATTTAGCATAGAACTATTTAGTCGCAGCACATACGTGTGTAAACCTCCGCAAACTAGGTAGCCTAGCAACATAAACAATAACAATAGCTACCGTAAGTAGTTCCGCTTCCTGAATCCCCTCTGCGGATTGATCTACACATCTACAACGGTCTTGTCAATGGATTTCATAAAATGATCAATAAAACCCTACAGGATTCATACTTTGCGGCAAATTTGATGTCAGAACACCAACGGACACCAATTATACCCTTGATGACTTTCTTGTCTTTGAAATCGAGAGTTTAACATGTTTTTGAATGATTTTTCAAGGTGCCCATCCACATCCATTGTATGACCAAAACGGTGGTAGAGCAATTATCAACTTTCTCGAAAATGCTAACTTTGTCAACATTTTGATCTGGACCATTGTATATGATCATAAGTAACCTTAAAACAGGGCTAAATATGCATTTTCCCTTTACTACTCCTTTAACAGACGGATGCACAAACTCTCACTCACAAACATGTTTTTCTCCTTGTGAACACAGGTAGCTACTAGCAACACTTCCTTGGTGACTGCTGCCATGGCGAAAACTCCCCTGTCCCCAATGACATCAGAGCATAGCGGACACACAAAGACAAGCCAGACTTCAGATCCAACACACACACACACACACACACACACACACACACACACACACACACACACACACACACACACACACACACACACACATACATACACACACAGGCACCCATACACACACACACACACTTGCTCTGCCAGTTTCCTTCTCTGCAGGCCCATTAAAGAGAAAGGGGAATAAAGAGAAAGAGAGAGATAGAAAGAGAGAGATAGAGAGAGAGAGAGAGAGAGAGAGAGAGAGAGAGAGAGAGAGAGGGGAGAGAGAGAGAGACAGGAGGAGACAGTGGATAGAGAGAGAGAGAGAAGAGGTGGAGAGATAGATGGGGGTGGAGAGAGAGAGGAGGAGGTAGAGTGATAAAAGAAGGCCAGGATCACTAGACACAGACCACAGACAGGAACAGTCTAGACACAGACCACAGACAGGAACAGTCTAGACACAGACCAGACAGAAACAGTCTAGACACAGACCACAGACAGAAACAGTCTAGACACAGACCACAGACAGACAGGTCAGACAGACGGTAGCTGCACTCCCAACTCTTAATCCCTAACCTGACAGTCCTACCATTACCACTCCCAACTCTTAATCCCTAATCTGAGAGCCTTGCCATTACCACTCCCAACTCTTAATCCCTAATCTGAGAGCCTTGCCATTACCACTCCCAACTCTTAATCCCTAATCTGAGAGCCTTGCCATTACCACTCCCAACTCTTAATCCCTAATCTGACAGTCCTACCATTAAAGATACACACATGCGGAGTGGCACACACGACTCTTCAAAATACACATACACTGAGTGACTACAACCAGACCTGTGTGTAGCAGTGTGTGTCTGTGTGTAGCAGTGTGTTTGTGTGTGTGTGTGTGTGTGTGTGTGTGTTGGGCACCTGGGTTCGGCCATCCTCAGTCTCTCCCACTTTTCCAGGTCAGACTGGGTCATGGGGGCGGGGACAAAGCTCACTGGTCCATCCCTGTGTGGGCGCGGCCTATTTTGGGCCCGTCTACAAGCCAGGTCATCCTTCTGCTTATTGGGCACTGCCTTAACTCCTCCCCCCTGCCCCTCCTCCTCCTCCTCCTCCTCCTCCTCCTCGCGCCGAGGGGCGGAGTTTAGAAAAGGGTTGTCTCTGCGTGTGATGATGTCAGGAACTGCT
>NC_140253.1:15878945-15883945 GCF_949987555.1 Borostomias antarcticus
AACCATCATGTACGATCTCAGAATGAACCACCATGTACAATCTCAGAATGAACCATCATGTACGATCTCAGAATGAACCACCACCATGTACAATCTCAGAATGAACCACCATGTACAATCTCAAAATGAACCATCACCATGAACGATCTCAGAATGATCCACCACCATGTACGATCTCAGAATGAACCAACACCATGTACGATCTCAGAATGAACAACCACCATGTACAATCTCAGAATGAACCACCATGTACAATCTCAAAATGAACCACCACCATGTACGATCTCAAAATGAACCACCAGCATGTACGATCTCAGAATGAACCACCACCATGTACGATCTCAGAATGAACCACCACCATGTACGATCTCAGAATGAACCACCACCATGTACAATCTCAGAATGAACCACCATGTACAATCTGAAAATGAACCACCACCATGTACAATCTCAGAATGAACAATCATGTACGATCTCAGAATGAACCACCACCATGTACGATCTCAGAATGAACCACCATGTACGATCTCAGAATGAACCACCACCATGTACGATCTCAGAATGAACCACCATGTACGATCTCAGAATGAACCATCATGTACGATCTCAGAATGAACCACCATGTACAATCTCAGAATGAACCATCATGTACGATCTCAGAATGAACCATCACCATGTACGATCTCAGAATGAACCACCACCATGTACGATCTCAGAATGAACCACCACCATGTACGATCTCAGAATGAACCACCACCATGTACGATCTCAGAATGAACAACCACCATGTACAATCTCAGTATGATCCACCACCATGTACGATCTCAAAATGAACCACCAGCATGTACGATCTCAGAATGAACCACCACCATGTATGATATCAGAATGAAAAACCAACATATACGATCTCAGAATAATCCACCACCATGTACGATCTCAGAATGATCCACCACCATGTACGATCTCAAAATGAACCACCATGTACGATGTCAGAATGAACCACCACCATGTACAATCTCAGAATGAACCACCGCCATGTACGATCTCAGAATGAACGACCACCATGTACGATCTCAGAATGAACCACCACCATGTACGATCTCAAAATGACCCACCATGTACGATCTCAGAATGAACCACCACCATGTACGATCTCAGAATGAACCACCACCATGTACGATCTCAGAATGAACCACCACCATGTATGATCTCAGAATGAACCACCATGTACGATCTAAGAATGAACCACCATATACGATCTCAGAATGAACCAGCACCATGTACGATCTCAGAATGAACCACCACCATGTACGATCTCAAAATGAACCACCAGCATGTACGATCTCAGAATGAACCACCACCATGTGCAATCTCAGAATGATCCACCACCATGTATGATCTCAAAATGAACCACCAGCATGTACGATCTCAGAATGAAACCCCACCATGTACGATCTCAGAATGAACAACCAACATATACGATCTCAGAATGATCCACCACCATGTACAATCTCAAAATGAACCACCATGTACAATGTCAGAATGAACCACCACCATGTACAATCTCAGAATGAACCACCGCCATGTACGATCTCAGAAAGAACCACCATGTACGATCTCAGAATGAACCACCACCATGTACGATCTCAGAATGAACCACCACCATGTACGATCTCAGAATGAACAACCACCATGTACAATCTCAGTATGATCCACCACCATGTACAATCTCAAAATGAACCACCAGCATGTACGATCTCAGAATGAACCACCACCATGTATGATATCAGAATGAAAAACCAACATATACGATCTCAGAATAATCCACCACCATGTACGATCTCAGAATGATCCACCACCATGTACGATCTCAAAATGAACCACCATGTACGATGTCAGAATGAACCACCACCATGTACAATCTCAGAATGAACCACCGCCATGTACGATCTCAGAATGAACGACCACCATGTACGATCTCAGAATGAACCACCACCATGTACGATCTCAAAATGACCCACCATGTACGATCTCAGAATGAACCACCACCATGTACGATCTCAGAATGAACCACCACCATGTACGATCTCAGAATGAACCACCACCATGTATGATCTCAGAATGAACCACCATGTACGATCTAAGAATGAACCACCATATACGATCTCAGAATGAACCAGCACCATGTACGATCTCAGAATGAACCACCACCATGTACGATCTCAAAATGAACCACCAGCATGTACCATCTCAGAATGAACCACCACCATGTGCAATCTCAGAATGATCCACCACCATGTATGATCTCAAATTGAACCACCAGCATGTACGATCTCAGAATGAAACCCCACCATGTACGATCTCAGAATGAACAACCAACATATACGATCTCAGAATGATCCACCACCATGTACAATCTCAAAATGAACCACCATGTACAATGTCAGAATGAACCACCACCATGTACAATCTCAGAATGAACCACCGCCATGTACGATCTCAGAAAGAACCACCATGTACGATCTCAGAATGAACCACCACCATGTACGATCTCAGAATGAACCATCATGTACGATCTCAGAATGAACCACCATGTACAATCTCAGAATGAACCACCACCATGTACAATCTGAAAATGAACCACCACCATGTACAATCTCAGAATGAACCATCATGTACGATCTCAGAATGAACCACCACCATGTATGATCTCAGAATGAACCACCATGTACGATCTCAGAATGAACCACCACCATGTACTATCTCAGAATGAACCACCATGTACGATCTCAGAATGAACCATCATGTACGATCTCAGAATGAACCACCATGTACAATCTCAGAATGAACCATCATGTACGATCTCAGAATGAACCACCACCATGTACAATCTCAGAATGAACCACCATGTACAATCTCAAAATGAACCATCACCATGAACGATCTCAGAATGATCCACCACCATGTACGATCTCAGAATGAACCAACACCATGTACGATCTCAGAATGAACAACCACCATGTACAATCTCAGAATGAACCACCATGTACAATCTCAAAATGAACCACCACCATGTACGATCTCAAAATGAACCACCAGCATGTACGATCTCAGAATGAACCACCACCATGTACGATCTCAGAATGAACCACCACCATGTACGATCTCAGAATGAACCACCACCATGTACAATCTCAGAATGAACCACCATGTACAATCTGAAAATGAACCACCACCATGTACAATCTCAGAATGAACAATCATGTACGATCTCAGAATGAACCACCACCATGTACGATCTCAGAATGAACCACCATGTACGATCTCAGAATGAACCACCACCATGTACGATCTCAGAATGAACCACCATGTACGATCTCAGAATGAACCATCATGTACGATCTCAGAATGAACCACCATGTACAATCTCAGAATGAACCATCATGTACGATCTCAGAATGAACCATCACCATGTACGATCTCAGAATGAACCACCACCATGTACGATCTCAGAATGAACCACCACCATGTACGATCTCAGAATGAACCACCACCATGTACGATCTCAGAATGAACAACCACCATGTACAATCTCAGTATGATCCACCACCATGTACGATCTCAAAATGAACCACCAGCATGTACGATCTCAGAATGAACCACCACCATGTATGATATCAGAATGAAAAACCAACATATACGATCTCAGATTAATCCACCACCATGTACGATCTCAGAATGATCCACCACCATGTACGATCTCAAAATGAACCACCATGTACGATGTCAGAATGAACCACCACCATGTACAATCTCAGAATGAACCACCGCCATGTACGATCTCAGAATGAACGACCACCATGTACGATCTCAGAATGAACCACCACCATGTACGATCTCAAAATGACCCACCATGTACGATCTCAGAATCAACCACCACCATGTACGATCTCAGAATGAACCACCACCATGTACGATCTCAGAATGAACCACCACCATGTATGATCTCAGAATGAACCACCATGTACGATCTAAGAATGAACCACCATATACGATCTCAGAATGAACCAGCACCATGTACGATCTCAGAATGAACCACCACCATGTACGATCTCAAAATGAACCACCAGCATGTACGATCTCAGAATGAACCACCACCATGTGCAATCTCAGAATGATCCACCACCATGTATGATCTCAAAATGAACCACCAGCATGTACGATCTCAGAATGAAACCCCACCATGTACGATCTCAGAATGAACAACCAACATATACGATCTCAGAATGATCCACCACCATGTAAAATCTCAAAATGAACCACCATGTACAATGTCAGAATGAACCACCACCATGTACAATCTCAGAATGAACCACCGCCATGTACGATCTCAGAATGAACTACCACAATGTACGATCTCAGAATGAAGAACCAACATGTACGATCTCAGAATGAACCACCATGTACAATCTCAGAATGAACCACCACCATGTACGATCTCAGAATGAACCACCACCATGTACGATCTCAGAATGAACCACCACCATGTACGATCTCAGAATGAACCACCATGTACGATCTCAGAATGAACCACCATGTACGATCTCAGAATAACCCACCACCATGTACGATCTCAGAATGAACCACCACCATGTACAATCTCAAAATCAACCACCAGCATGTACGATCTCAGAATGAACCACCACCATGTATGATATCAGAATGAAAAACCAACATATACGATCTCAGAATAATCCACCACCATGTACGATCTCAGAATGATCCACCACCATGTACAATCTCAAAATGAACCACCATGTACGATGTCAGAATGAACCACCACCATGTACAATCTCAGAATGAACCACCGCCATGTACGATCTCAGAATGAACGACCACCATGTACGATCTCCGAATGAACAACCACCATGTACGATCTCAGAATGAACCACCATGTACAATCTCAGAATGAACCACCACCATGTACGATCTCAGAATGA
>NC_140253.1:15893945-15896445 GCF_949987555.1 Borostomias antarcticus
ATGTGTCTGTTTATCAGTTCTATTACATGCTGGGTAACATGTGTCTGTTTATCAGTTCTATTACATGCTGGGTAACATGTGTCTGTTTATCAGTTCTATTACATGCTGGGTAACATGTGTCTGTTTATCACTGTTCTGTTACATGCTGGGATACAGTACATTTGTTTTCAGTTGAACAGGAAGTGATGTCAGTGACTCACTCGCACAGCAGGATCCCGTTTTCCAGTCCTCCCCGGAAGTCCTTGTCTCCGAAACTCCGACCCGTCACCGCCTGGGGAAGAACAGGGAACGCCAAGCACCTCAATCATAACATACTCTGAACAAACTCCTGAATCATAACATACTCTGAACAAACTCCTCAATCATAACATACTCTGAACAAACTCCTCAATCATAACATACTCTGAACAAACTCCTCAATCATAACATACTCTGAACAAACTCCTGAATCATAACATACTCTGAACAAACTCCTCAATCATAACATACTCTGAACAAACTCCTCAATCATAACATACTCTGAACAAACTCCTCAATCATAACATACTCTGAACAAACTCCTCAATCATAACATACTCTGAACAAACTCCTCAATCATAACATACTCTGAACAAACTCCTGAATCATAACATACTCTGAACAAACTCCTCAATCATAACATACTCTGAACAAACTCCTCAATCATAACATACTCTGAACAAACTCCTGAATCATAACATACTCTGAACAAACTCCTCAATCATAACATACTCTGAACAAACTTCTCAATCATAACATACTCTGAACAAACTCCTCAATCATAACATACTCTGAATAAAATGCCTCAATCATAACATACTCTGAACAAACTCCTCAATCATAACATACTCTGAACAAACTCCTCAATCATAACATACTCTGAACAAACTCCTGAATCATAACATACTCTGAACAAACTCCTGAATCATAACATACTCTGAACAAACTCCTGAATCATAACATACTCTGAACAAACTCCTGAATCATAACATACTCTGAACAAACTCCTGAATCATAACATACTCTGAAGACGGAGTGGTAGAGGAGAAGAGTGTGTCCATGAGTGTTAGAGCATCTGATTAATCCCCATCAACTACAATGCACATAACAGTGACATCACACCGCCATCACACCAGATAACCAACCGTGCCTAACCAGCACGCCACTATCCACGCCACGGGCCCCACAACTCAGAACATGAGTGGGCTAGAGACACACGGTCTGCACCGGTGGGGTCAGGTAGGTGGCCCGGAGAGGGGTACACTGTCCCCAACTGACTCTGAACTGAGGGGGCGGAGTTTCACCACCACACCACTATCCACGCCACGGGCCCAACGACTCAGCCCCTGAGTGGGCTAGAGACACACGGTCTTCACCGGTGCGGGCGGGTAGGTGGCCTGGAGAGGGGTACGCTGTCCCCGACCAGCTCTGACCTGAGGGGGCGGACTCTCGTCACCACGCCACTGTCCACACCACAGACCCCACAACTCAGCCCCTGAGTGGGCTAGAGACGCACGGTCTTCGCCGGTGGGTGCATGGAGATTGCCAGGTCTGTAGTAGTACTAGCAGTAGCTGGTACATACAGCTGCAGCAGCTAGCCCACCTCACATTTTCTCCAGGAAATGTACTTTCTAGTTCTATTCATTATCTTTTAGAAAAGCCTCATATGGACTGGTGTTGAAACGTATCATTTGTGTTACAAACACTTAAAGGAATAGTAAAGGGAAAATGCATGTTTAGCCCTGTTTTAGGGTTACTTGTGATCATATACAATGATTCAGATCAAAACTTTGACAAAGCTAGCATTTTCTAGAAAGTCTGATAATTGCTCTACCACCGTTTTGGTCATACAATGGATGTGGATGGGCATCTTGAAAAATCATTCAAAAACATGTTAAACTCTCGATTTCAAAGACAAGAAACTCACCTTGGTGTTAGTTGGCGTTCTGGCATATAATTCGCCATAAAGTAAGATTCTAGTTTATCTGGAAAGGCTTTTTAAAAATATTTAGCATCAAACTATTTAGTCGCAGCACATACGTGTGTAAACTTCTGCTTTAACTGATTCCGATCTTGTGCAATACCTTGATCTCGTGGTAGGCGACGTCCGTAGCTTCCTTATTTGAAAAGCTAGCCGCAACAACAAGACAGGCTCGTGGAAAGCATTTGTTTAGGATCTCTACAATGACACGCTATTGTGCCCTTGCCAATTGTGGCAAAATCCGTTCATCTGTAACTTGTCATAGACTTCCCTACAACGATCCCGCAAGATTGAAGTTGTGGCTAGAATCTCTTTACTTGGACATAAACACACCCGTGGATATTCTTCGGGTCTTAGATCACCGTGTGTGCGCTTTGCATTTTGAGGACAAATGTTATAAGCCTAGGCTATTCTCGAAGAAATCTCCCAGAAGGGTCTTCCTCAAACGTGATGCTGTTCCGACTTTACATAGAGGAACAACAGAAGACGAACGAGTGGAAG